>NW_010263553.1:0-63167 GCF_000690775.1 Eurypyga helias | reverse complement strand
CACACAGTCACTGGAGATCTTGCAGACACATTCTTTGTAGCTTTTCCCAAAAAGCTGCATCCCAACCACAGCGAAAATGAACACAATGATGGCCAGCACCAGGGTCAGATTTCCCAAAGCCCCCACTGAGTTACCAATAATCTTAATCAGCATATTCAGAGTCGGCCATGATTTTGCTAACTTAAAAACTCGAAGCTGTAAAACAAAAACATAGCAGAGTTATTAGTGTTGGTTATGAAATAGAAGCTAGGTCCAAGTTATTAAGCAGAGCATATCAGTTCTGTGGATTTACCTGTTCTTCAGTAGGAACAGTAGGAACATACTGTTATTTTAATGGAAGGCAGGGAGCATGGTATATTTGCCTAAAATGCAGTGTTCAGCATTTCATCTCAGTGATGCATTTAGAAAAAAACCCCATAATTTGTGTTTGTACCACATTCGATTTTAATATTTTTTAAACATAAAAATTGCTGATGATTACTGAAAAATTCTTAAATATATTTTAGAAGTTTGTACTCCTTTCATCACCTTCACCCCACCTTCTTTGCTGGCTTGGTTCCACATTTCCCTCAGCACCACATTAGGTCTTCCAGGCTTAGTTAGAGGACAATTTCTGAAGCAACTACTTGATGCTGATGTTGTGATGTCCATTCAAATCATAAACACTAACTTAAAAATAATATTCAGTATCCAAACCATGGTTTGTGAAGTTGGGTACTGTTGCAACTGGTGCTACTAAACTAAGTCACCACTTCCTGCTCTGTATATTAGGAAATAACCTAGGTTTTCAAGTAATTATCTATTAGTAATACAGATTTTAAATCATGTATCTTGTGCCTCCAGTAAAGATACCTATAGTTTGTGTACAATACTAATTGCTATAGAAAAAAGACATTTCTAGTAGAAGCTCACAAAAATTTCAATTTAAGTGTATCCTAAAATCAGATTGCTATGACTTTTTGTTATATGTAATGCAGTTCCTAAATGGTTATTCTCAATGTCCATTACAATAAATGTGAAGACAGGATCTGCTTAGGGGCTTTATGAGTAACACTGATGTTCACAATAGAAAGGCTAAAAACATTATGATTCTTTATGCTGGTGGCAATATGGATGTTTTTACAGATATTAAGCTGTGATGAATCTTAATGAAATCAGTATAATGAAGATTTACAGAGTTGTCAAAAGGTAGCAGTTAGTCTTATGCTGGCAAAGGATGTCAGTAGGATAGGATATCAGTAGGATGATTTGATACCAAAAGATATGAAAGAATAACAATTGACAACTTAAACTTGTACTTATAAAATGCAAAACTTTGCAAATGCATGCAAATATTTAATTATCAAATTATTTACCAATCTGAATGACCGAAGAACAGATAATCCTTCAACATTTGCAAGACCAAGCTCCATTAAACTAAGGCTAACGATAATACCATCAAAAATATTCCAGCCTTCTTGGAAATAATAATAAGGGTCCATGGCAATTATCTTTAGTACCATTTCTGCTGTGAATATCCCAGTGAATACCTAAAACAAAACGCAATTAATTAGTTGTTATGTGAAATTTAGAAACCTGATTAAATTTTTCTAATCCAGATTGTGTTCTCGTACCTGTTGCTTGTGCTTGTTACTATAAAAAAAGAAGCAGCTGATTGCTATCTTCAAAGGGCATCTAAATATTCCTAAACACTGAAAACTGATAATTAAAATCATATTACTGAATCAGGACAGATATAGTAGAGCAGAGGTTTGATAAACCTATGAAAAGCTATTCACCAGCTAGCAGCTCAGCTCCAGTTGCTATTTGACTGATTAGTGCTGGACTATCCATCCAGCAGATGATGCAACATGATCTGGTGTTTTCAGTCCTTTTCTAAAGGATAGTCCCAGTAAAGCAAAAGACGACTTGACAGCATTTGGTTTTTTCCTTTTTCACAGTCTATACAGAAGTATTAGAAGAAACTGGCTAAGGTCAGACTTCTAAGGACAGACTCTAAGGTCAGGGTTGAAGAGTATGGGTAGAATAGACAGGGGAAGTTGGAGTTTCTTGCACTGGTCTTTTTGTAAGGATACAGAGGTTTCACTCACAGCTACTATTCTGTTTTGGAAAAAAGAACTCCATGGTGATAATATTCTTTGAAAGATCTGCAAGCGCCAAATGTAAAATTATCAATATTCCTTAGTGTTTTGAAGTCCAGAATGTAACCCAACACTCTTGCAAAGAGCAGTGATCGGTGGTTCGCGCAGCATAATAAAGCAGCTTTGGAGCGTATTGCAAAACCACTGAAAACATTACTAATCTGCACAACACTCAAAGGATGTCCTAGATGATCGAAATGTCTACTGAAGTACAGCAACATACCCTGCCATTGCCTTGTGATTGTTCTTTACGCAGCTTGTTCTCAGTCCTGCTACAGCAAGTTTTATGGAAGCAAAGCTGACTTTTTACAACACTATGTAACTACACTCATGTTTACCTTTTAATTTAAAAAGTTGAGGAGGTGGATATGATGCTCTGGAAACATTCTCCATTGTCCAAGTGTAAATATTAACATTGAAAAAGAATTACACTTTTGCGCAACTAGAAATATAGCAAGAAACACTATACTATTAAATTGATATTTGAGGGATGTTACCATATAATCAGAAGAATGTAATAGGTATTGCTATGTGTGGTAAAGAGAACACAACAAAAAGGATTATCCCTGAAAAAATAGTCTTATTCATCTAAATAAGTGGGGAAAAAAAGCAATGAAAAATGTTTCATCAAAAGTATTTTCTTCACAAAATAACCCATTCGATCCACAAACTTTTTTTTTTTAGCATAACTGCATTCCCGAAATACCCAAAATTACATTGTAACAGAAGTAAACTTGTTTTCTTATAATTAATTAGTACTTTTGAATACTGAATGAATTTTAGTATTATGAAAATGAATCATTGCATTTTAGAACTATTTCTTCCCTCTTATTAAAATACTACAGAAAAGGCAGAGTCATATTTGTCATATTTAATTTATCCTCGAACAGACTGTGATGTTACAAGCAAAGAGTAAATTAACATATTTTGCATGGAAATCACAAAATTAAGGTTAATAGATTAATACAGTGAGGAACAGAGAATTTAATTGAAACCAGCACGAACAGTATTCACTGCATATATATATATAGTCCTAAATAAGGGTACTGGATTGCTATAAAGGTAGTTAAAAATATGACTGTTTCTAGCTCAGAGTATAAACAATAAAAATATGGGATGGGAAAAGGCAAAAGACCTTGTAAGTGTAAATGGTTGGAGAGAAATAACTCTAAAAGTATGACAGACCAACATTTTAAAATGCAATATTCTGTAATCTCTGATGAGTATAAGAATATGCCAGCAATTAGCATTTTGTCCAGGAGAAAGCAAACTGTAATGCACACAAGAACACATAGGTAGTAAGTTCAATTTTAGTTCTATAAAAAATAAAAATAAATAAATAAATAAATAAACACCTAACAAACCAAAAAACAACTCATAGAAGAAGGTATTACCAGTACCGATAAGGAAAATATTTAGACTGTTCCACTGAAGTATTAATAGACTTTTCAAAACTAATCTTTTTGAGTGATTAGCTCAGAACACTTGGTTGGTTTTGATTTTCAGGACTGCATGCTGTGTGAGTCAATCCAGACCTCTCCTGTGTAAACTATTGGTAGTTTTGTGAGCTGGCAAAAAAATTAAAAATGTCTGAATCTTCTTCTAAAATAAACACTTGCAAGGTTCAGTCCTCTGCTTCCTGAACATTAGAAGCAAATGGAGAGAAGCAGATAAGAATGTTCGTTTGCCACATTCAGATATCTGCTCAGAAAAGGAATGACTTTTAACCCTAACTCTCTGGATCGGGCTAAAATCGGGAAAAGCATCACTAATAAACTTATTGATACAAGGTGTTTTTTTGTTAGAGAATAAATAATCTTCTAGTTTAGTAAGTATATTTTAGTTACCTAATGTGGCAAGGTCTTACAGCTAACAAGAAATATACCTTTCCTGGAAATCTACTTTCACTCTACTGTAACTGAAAAAAAAATTCTAAGAGAAATCCTGACATCTGAATATTTCATTGATTTCTTACAGAAGAAAAATATTTTCTGTGATAGAATATCAGTACCATGGTAAAACTTAGATAATGTACCTTAACATTTTAAAGAAAAAACCCAAGGTAGATCTCAAGAAATCTGACAATCAAGTGAAGACAGCACTTCACACATACTCAGTTATTTCATCATAGCAGTTACAAAATAGTTTTATGAAAGTTAAAGGCTCCAGCAAAAATCACTTCATCTATGAAAATCATATATACAGTTTCTAAACTCATTATAAATACTAACCTGGAAGAAATTTAAAACTAACGCAATGCTTTTATACATTTCTTCATTTAGATAAGGGTATTTGTACACCAGGTAATGCGTAACAAACCACTTACCAGGTTTCCCACAGAAAGGACACTGCTAAACTGTTCTGTCATTGGGTAATGTTCCATGGCCATAAACAAGGTGTTCAAAACAATGCAAATAGTTATAGCAAGATCAACAAATGGATCCATCACGACTAAATTGACGACATGTTTCACTTTTAACCATGGACTCCAGCAATCCCAGATCAAGAAAGTATTTGCAAATCTGTACCAACATGGTGGACATTTCTGTCTGGATTCTTCAAGCTCTGAAAAAATGGCAAAAAAATTACCAAATAACAAATATTCCAATTATACCATTTATGTTTAAAATGTGTAAAAAGATTCAGTCATTCAAACAGCT
This sequence comes from Eurypyga helias, assembly GCF_000690775.1. NCBI lineage: Eukaryota > Metazoa > Chordata > Aves > Eurypygiformes > Eurypygidae > Eurypyga > Eurypyga helias. The sequence continues at coordinate 58,366 of NW_010263553.1, read as the reverse complement.
CACAGTCAGCATGGGATTTCCCTCAGCTATGTTTAGCCATCTTAAAATTATGCATCTAATTTGCCTAAGTCCCTCTACAACCAATGGACAGTGAAGTTGTCTCTAAAGAGACATCTCGGACATCAGTCTAAAGAGAGAAATGTGTTTGTCTCTTACCCATGACAGTAGGGAGAGTCTAGACACTTAGTGTAGGTTAGTCGAATTGCTTACAGCATATGTCTTAATTTTGGATATTAAAAGTTGACACGACTCCATTGCCAGTGAGCTGAGGTATACAATTTATATAAGCTTCATAAATTATAAATTTTTTGTTAAGAATGTAACGTGTACATATTTTGATTACAGCTACTAAAACTATTGTATTTGTTACTACACTGAACCAGTACAAAATCATAGCAGATAAATGACTTGGTGCATATACCTATCATTGCTTATTTGAATCAGTATTTTTCATATACATAATGTCTTGTGCTTGACAACCCTTCTGGTGAAGAATTTTTTCCTAATACCCAATCTAAACCTCCCCTGGTGCAATGTGAGGCTGTATGTGAGGAATGGCCACACACAGTTTTGATAAAATTTCTCTGTAGTGGCATCATACCAAATCTGGAATTTCCTTTTTTAGACATCCCTTAGAGCACATGGAGGTCTCCATCGGCATGACACTTATGGGTGATTTTGCTAAAATAGCAAACATGCTGGTTTACAGTATTCACTAATAAGGATTGAGTGCTAAACTCTGCACTTGGAGGACCGGTGCATTGTTTTTTACCTCTCATATGGTCCTGTATGTGTGGAATTACATGTTAAAAGGTCAGTTATCACAGACCTCAGCTGAAACTAACAAGCTCTCCCATTACCTCAAACTGTAGTCTCCAGGCAGAGAAGGGTATCATAAGTAGCAAGAGTCTTCTATAATCTTTATAAACTATAGCAAAGACAGTGCTTCCAAAGGAATATATGGATTGGGTGGAACAATCACATTTCTGTACACGTGACTCAATGCTGAGAGGTCTGCTGGCCTTGGACAAAAGTGGCCACTCACACGGGACACTGAGTTGGCACAGAAGACTCCATTGATTGCAATTAGCAACTTCTGAAATAATGGAAACCAGATGTGGGTAGGAGGTGACTATCAGGACAGTATAGTTTACATTGACACGTTTTTTTCTGTCCAGAAAAATGAAAGGACAAACAATTCAGTGGGAGGAAGAGAGCAGCACCTTCTAAGGAGATACCCTCTCTGCCTGGGAGGAGAGCTAAGAATTGCATACCGTGAATCAAGAGGTACCAACAGCTCACTATTGAACTAAACTAGGAAGATACACTCAGAAAGATACAGTTTGTGAATACTTTTAGATGAAAATAGGCCATATAAGCCTTATATTTCTGACTACAATTATTTTGGGATCTACTTGTTTATCTGAGCAAAGGGCTTAAGAACTCACTTTAAAAAGTGTATTTCAATTCTGACTTTAAAGTAATCTTAAGAACAGTGTAAATTTTCTTGGTAATTTCTTGTCCTTTTAGAATGTGTTGTGGGATATCCACAGGGTTTGTCTGACTAACAGCTGTCACACTGTGGCAGTATCCAGTAGATAGATCCTTCAAGCTTATGAAAATATTTTAATGGCATATGTGTGAAGTGTGAATGTATTTAGTTACCCTTAAATATGTGAAACAATGCCAGCAACGTATGCTTTTTCATATAGTAAATATAATATTTTTAAATCTTTCTTATGCTTACCTAAGAAAGTTTAAGAAATGCTTAAGTTGTCTTCTTTAAAACTATCTTTTTCATTCCAACTTCCTATTGCCTGTGCTTGGATGTCAGGTCTAAGGGAAACGACTGTTCTAACACATCACTGCCTTTATCATAGCATATTCCTATGCACGTTAATTGATTTTTTCTGTTGATGTCTTATAGGTAGAAAATCCCTGTATCGTCTGTCTGGGGCTCTGGCCATCCCTTAGCTATGATTATTTTGTGTCTGTTACTCTGTTAGTCCACTCAGTAGTGTAGTATTTTGAAAAATATTAAAAAAAAAAAATTACTAAGGACTTAGAATGTGTAAATGATGTTAGAAATGCTCAAAGGCTTTTTGTATCTGATGTTCAGAGATTTCACATGTCCCGTTTTACATTTACAAAGGAAATTCTGTAAATAATAGCTCTGTACATGCAGTTAGCAAAAATTCACTGAATTGACTGTCAGACAAAATGCATCTAATACCTTCCATTGTATTTGTAAGTATGCTGGCTATACTCATTGCTCTTTGTCTTGCAGCAGAATCTTCTAGCATTTCCATGGAAATTTGATAAGAACTCAATCTTCTTTTTCTTATTTCTGTTTCTGTAGTGGTGCCCTGTAAATGAAATACTGAGGAATTAAACCACCATTTTCAACAGCCAGTTAACACTAGAGAATGAATAAATACTGTAGTGATGATAAAGATCAGCTTTGTGCAGCATACTAGACTTTTCTTACACACTGAAGGTTTCAGTTCCTCTGGGAATTTGTTCTTTATTAAGGAAGTCAGTGGGAATTTTGTACAGCACTACAGATAATCAAATGGTGGACAATACGAAGGCAATGGTGGTTCTCATTTAAATCACTCAGTGAACAAAATTTTTGCGAGCTATCTTTTTCCAAGTGATTATTATTATTCTTTGAAGAAAAAATGATCAAAGTTGAAACCTGTCACTTCCATTTCCAGCAGCCAGTCATGTTAAAACATTAAAATGCGAGTACAGGAAGAAGTGAAATATTATTTAAGAAAGTAACTTTGATACAAGAAATATGAGTATAATTCTAGAAAGTAATTATCTCTCTAATTTTAAATACTGCATTCGTAACCTGATAAGCATGGTTGGAAAATTTTATGAGAAAAAAATTACATCGTATTTAATATTTCTTCTACCTAATTCTCACCCACTGCAATACTCACACAGAATTTGTGATATATTCTTGCAATGAATATGCAAGTCCTCTCTGTTTTGTATGGCTTCTAATTATCTTTTCAAAGCAATAATACCCAGCTCTGATTTAAATGTGTCTAATATGTCACTACTCTGTAGCATGTAGGTGTCCTTATAGTTTGCTTCTGGAGCATGGCCTAGGGATCTAAACACAAGAGTGGGATGAAAAAGTTCCTAAATCTTGGTTCTTCTTTTACCATTGATTCCGAGATTCATGGAAACCACTTTCTTTTTTAAATTACTCTGTCCCCATCCCAAAAAAGAATAAAAAAGCTTGCAGAACTCATAAGAGGTTTGAAGGTTATCTTGCACCTGAAGATGAGAAGCCATTTTTGAGCATTCACTAGTACTGCTTCTTCAGAGAAGTCTCTTAAGTTAAATAGCTAAATCTTTTTTCTTTTACATTTCCATTTCTGAAATACAACTATATATATATAACCTGAGGTAATCTTACTGAATTTTGGGTAAGAAGGTCTGTATCAAGATAGGAGAGCAAGAACAATAAAAAGAAATGTGTAATAGTAGTAATGAAATCTCAATACTAATTAATTATGAAAATATTTTTCATATTAAATACAGTACTATTATAGCCACCAAAAGACCCCACTGAATCTGTATTAAAATACAACGTATGAAAAAAAGCTTGCTTTTTTTAAAGTTTGAAAGAATATACTAGCTTACAGAAGTCTGAAACAGTCTGAAATGTAATGTAATTGCAAAGGTACATAAGAATTGTGTGTGTGTTTCTCATGAAAGTTATGAGAAAATTTTTGTCAAGATAAATTCAGTAAGGGGTATTTCTATTAACTATCATGGGAGTCGTAACTACATTCTGCTTAATTTTGAAAGTGTTTTCCTACAAATATTTCCCAGTTATATGCTTAGTTACATATCAAATGTCTACCTTTGTTGATGAGGTGAGACCATATACAAATTGTCACGTTCAATTTGTTTTTTCTTTCTATGTGCAGATCTCTTGCTGAAGGCAAGATAATAGTTTAGTGAAAGAGAATATAATACTTCAGTGAGGCTCAGACATAGGGCTTGAGGACTTTTTTTCCCTTATGTTCTATTATTTAGAAATTATTGCAAGTTATTTCTCATAGCTTGAAGAAATGATAAGGCATGCAGAGGTGAGCAGTAATAAAAAATTCTGTGCTTGAACCAAACTTTAATAATTACTGGTTACTTATCATTACCTCTGGTATAAGCTGACCAGTAGGTGAAGTTAGAGCTGAAGGTCCTCCAACCAAGGAAACTACTCCATTGCAATCCACAGTGCTGTGCATCTTCCCATTTAGTGGAAGGGCTGGTACCATTCTAGATGACACACTCGCCTGACTAATGTTACTGTTGCGTCGTTCTCCATGTCGGTTTGGAACAAAGAGAGAATCTCTTCTGCTCTCATTGTCTTCAAGAGTGCTGTGCTCATCATCAGCAAAGTCATTTTCTGATCCTATATCTTTTGCACGGCCTCTGAAGCTAAAAATGCTTGTTTTGCTGTTGCGCCTTGGTGAGAACAGGGAGCCACGAATGCTCAGCAAAGACTGTAAAAGATTTAAACCAAAATAAAACAGCATTAACTGAAGTTCAAAGTTCTCGGCTTTTCAAAGGATAGTTACATTGCTGAAGGAGGGATAGTAATTTTTTTCTTCAGTAGTATCAGCGTGCCCATTAGGGGACTGTGCTCATTAGTGGACCTGAAGTAGATGGGAAATATTCTTTTTAAGGTAATGTAGCAGGACTGAGGACAAGTTGTGCAGAAGACATAAGGTTGGGCAGTTTTGAGCTAAGGTGGCAGGTTTAATTGGTATGGAACCATGACTGTGCTGGAGACAGTTCTCAACATCACTGTCAAGGTTTTGCAGGTATTTGTCTTTTATTCCTTCTTTTAGAGGACAGAGCTAAAAATCTTCTATTTTTCTTACCCTTTTCATCCACTGGATTCCTAGGGATAACAACTGATAACTCTCACCAATCATTGTTTTCTATTCTATTTGCTAGAGGCAGAAGGAGTCTTAAGTTTGCTATGAAATTCAGCCTAAGTTGATGTTAAGAACTTGTCTGCCCTCTTCACAACAGGCTCAATAGTGTGGGAACAACATACGCAGTACTCTCAAACTAGCAGACAGAGGCAACAGCTTGGGGAAACTCTCAAGGTACAGTGTGAACATGACTAGTAGCACTCTTGGGCATAGCACTCTGGGGGCTCTAGCCGGCTGCACACCTACCAGAAGGTACCACTTGGCCATCAGGCAGCTCAGAGCAAGCATTCACCAGGGACAGTTACCTAAAGATATCCTCTTACAAATGAGAAAAATAAATCAGTGGTTGTTGGTAATGCAGCTTTTAATTACAGTAGAAGCTGGTTAATGGAATGTTCTTCTCCCTTGCTACATATTTTATTAACAGCATTCATGAATAAGTAAATTGAGTACTAATTGTGGAAAAAAGAAACCTCGCATTAAGCTTTCTTCAATTCTGCATTTGTACAAATCTTCGCATCTTGGTACATCGAAAACCTGGTTTAAGCTGATTCTCAATTTTTCACTAGTTTTTTAATGGAAAGTGCTCATGTATAATAGCAGTGTTTTTATCCCAGGACAATTAAAGTGAAAGTGAGAATTGCACTATAAAATATAAGTCTATATTAATACTGTGAAAACCAAACACTGAATATACACGTATATCGATACACACGAATCTCTGTATATGCATACTCAGATTTATACACACAAATACGTAATATGTGTGCTGAACTGGTAGTACTGCCTCTTATAAAGGCTGGCAGGTGTTCACCATTATGAGATGTATTTTTTTCTGCTCTTACAGCTATACTAAATTTTAATAATTTGTGCTGAAATTTTCTATGCTGGCTGTCAGCCTCGGGCTGAGTTACTTCAAGAATATCAGCCAAATGGGTTTGCTAACCCATTTACGTAAACTTGGCTGCAGAAAAAGTGCTGTTTTGCTTATGATGAAAGATAATTTTATCATTAAAAAGAGCTCTAGCTGCTATAGAGCATGACATTGAACTCTGACAAAGTGGTAAAATAATTACTGTAGCCTTTGTGCATTTCTTTGTGAATGTATTTGGCCAACCTACAGTCCTTCCAGAAAATCACACGCTCACCAGATTTTGTCTGACTACCACTGCTACCCTTGGTTTTTTAGAGAATGTTTCCATGGCTGCTGTGTTTTGTTTGTTGTCCAATCTTTCCAATATGTGTTATCATGCTCTGGGCACAGCTAAATGGATCAGGCCCCTCCGAGATTTAGGAGGACCTCTGAAAGTCCCTGCTGGATTGAGACAAAAGTTATAAACCAAAATGGCTGCAACTGTAATACATGTAGAGGCAGAAATACATGTGTCTAGATGCTCCTGCAAAGTAAGGAAAGGAAAGCTTGGGTTTTCTTGCAAGCTGCATCACTCATCTGCACATTGAACATCGTGTCAAAGGACAAAACCCCTACAGGGGCCAACTGTACAGATTATCTCTCCTTACCATTCTACCGCGTTGTTTCATGCTATGTTCATAAAACTACAGAAAGTTTATTATCTATGGAATCTCTTTATCTCAAATTCTCCTCCTCTCAGTATACATGTTTCTGTATTAAGTATTCTTTCTGTGCACCAAAAAATGTATTTAATATAAACAGAATACCTTCCTTAATCAGTCTCTTCACCAGAAGTATATAAAAGAGCATCGGGAAATTTAGACTACACTAGACAATGGAGAGGTCTATTATCAAGTAATTAAAGCACAGAACTAGCAGTCAGAAATTCCTGTCTTCTCAGACTTTGTCAGTGACCCTTCTTTATTGTGGTCAAGTCACTCACCATCCTCATCTAAGCAGAGACACAAATGTATATGTAAGTTAGGCTGAACTGTGCAGTCTGAGAACTTAGGATGCAGCTTCTTTGTATCAGCTTGAAACAAAGCCCATTTCAATTAATGAAAGATTTTTTTGGAGCAGCTTTGGCCCAAAACCAAAAATACATTTTATTAGATCAGAGCTACACTTTTACAATATTATTCAAAGGAGCTGAGATAGATGCAATAATTTGTTTTTCTAACATTTTATTTATTTCTTATCCAGCGAACAACCTATTTTTTCTTCTTAATTGCAATAAACATCACTTCCTTAGAAATGCAAATGTATCTTTTTCAGACCAAACATCATCCCTTATATTGGACTAACTAATAACTAAGACTTTGTCTATGTCAAGTATTTCTGCCATTGAATCTCATGTTTTGTATCAGTTTCTAAACTAATCAGTCTCTAAACTTCATTTGAATATTAAAAAAGATAAACTATGGTAGTTAAACATGGGTGGTATTGGTAGCTAAATGTCATGTATTGGCTAAGACCAGACATGAGCATTTGGAAGAAATGCATTTTGAGGGAGTTTTCTCAAAATGCCATACAAACATCGTAACTGTGTGTAGGATTGAATTTAGCATGCATAAGCAATAGAAGAGATCCTTTGATTTAAGGGAATAGAGCTTTGAAGTTTGGACTAAATAATTTCTGGAGGTCCTTCCAAAACCTTTTTTTTTCCTGTGATTGCAATGATTCTCCATCTTGTATAATTAATTTCTAATGAAAAAAACTAGTATGACTAAATTCTTATAAAAACAAGACCAAACAGTCCCTATATATTTTGTCTTTATTGTGGAGTACTAGAGCTACTTTTCTCATTATCTACCATTTAAAGAAGATAATTAAGGAAAGCAGTAGAAACTAATGGTAGTGTGGAATTTCATATTCAGGGCATTTTGATGGTGTGATCTGCTAAAAACACCCATATTTGTATATTTGTATATATATTTGTATATATAGCTATATTTGTATAGTTTTGAAATGGGTGCAGAATAGAAAACCCTGTGGTTGATTAATGCAAATCTATGAATACTAATCAAAGATTTTTTGATTCTTTCTTCAATCTACCAGATACACCTTCAGAAATGCCTTTTCAGAACTGTTTTAATTAAGTTTATAATTACCCTTGGTATGTTCTTTTTATCCCTTTGCTAATAGAATGGCTCAAACCAGATCAAACTGTAATTGTACTACCAGTGTTATTTCCTTCACTCGCCTTTTACATAAGTTCCAATATGTAAAGCTGTTGTAATGTCAGTCAAAACCAAATCAGAGTAGACATACAGGAATTAAAAAAGACTGCTGTACCTGGTGGGGAGACGTGAACCTTTTTTCATATGTCAGTTGACTTCCTTCAGCAGAGAAGCGGAAACTTTTCCTTCTGATACTGTCTTCTGACTCGGATTTAGGGAATTTATCAATATCTCTTTTGTCCTCTGCTTCAGACATTTCCTTCTGTCTTCTTTTTTTCCTTCTGTTTCTTCTTTCTTTAGCACTCTTTGAGCTCAACTTTGATGCTTCTGAAGAACTTTCCAAGAGTTCTCCTAGTCCCCCTACACCACTGAAATCTCTTGATGCAACTGATGCTGCTGCTACTGCTGCTGTTGCCTGTCAGGTTACAGAACAGTTATTCTTAGTGGGACAAAAATGAACAATTTTATAGGCTTTTATAATTATTTTTATTAGCACTGTGATAACACTACTGGTTGTTCACCTTGAGTGTGCAAATGTATAAAAACAAATTGAAGATAAACTATTGAGTTGTATAACTCCTTATTGTTTAGTAGCATGAGTTACTTGAAGCATCAACTTTAGCAGTAGAATAGCAGCACTACTACTTAAAGTGTTGCCACAAAAGATACTGGCCTAATATTAAGGTACTCGGGAGATTATAAACATGAGGCTTTTTCATGTGTTTCAGACCTGCTTTCCCATTTTCTGTTGAGAAAAGCTCCACATCATGTTCTAATTCAGCTGATCCCTTCTGAATCCTTACAGATAAAACTAATCCCTGGTATCCACTGTATGAGTTAATGTATCATAATCCAACTAGCAGCGTGCAAGTAGTTGAATCCAGCCTTTCCTCACCATCTTCACAGCAAGGACACTTCCCACACTTTACTTCTACCTTCACTGGCAACAGGCACACCCTCTAGACATGTCCTCAAGCCCTACTGCCCTCTTCATGTTTCCCCTCCCACATTTCCCACTGCAACAGCACTCTAGGTCTTTATTCTAGATACACCAAGGTGCATTTATTACCTGTAACTGCTGTGGACAGAGAGAAGAAAAAAAATTAGGTTTCTTCTGTGATGGAAAGGGATGAGATGACCTACTAGAGTGAAGAACCATCCCTAAACTCAGGGCTAGTATCTTCAAATACAGTGATCAGCCTACTTGATGTGAAAAACTGGTTCATTTAGTTATCAAATAAAGGAAGAATTGAGAGTGTGTCCAGTACTTCTCCTAAAAAGGACTGTCCGGGAGATTGCTATGAAATTTTGCAGTAGAAAATATGTTTGGGAAGCTGATAGGCATCTGTGAGCTTACAAAAAAGTGTGGTGTGAGAAATGGTAAGAGACTAGTGTTATGTAACAAAGATGACTAGTAATTATCCAGCAAAACATACTCTATTCAATGCCAAGAATTTCAGTAATGATGAGGTATCTCTCTACAGCAAGCTAGGGTAGTTTGAAAACTCGTATTATTTATTAATTGCTTTCTGCACCACAATATGCAGCCCATGGTATACAAGTTGACTTGATACAGAAATTTTCTGCTAAATGGAGTGGTAGAAGAATTCTGAAGTGTTTATCAATTAAAGAAGTGATATTCAAATTTTTGTCATACTGGTTTCAGAATGTCATAGAATCATAGAATAGTTTGGGTTGCAAGGGACTTTAACGATCATTTAGTTCCAACTCCCCTGCCATGGGCAGGGACAACTTCCACTAGATCAAGTTCCTTAAATACAAATATCCCCCTTCAAGTGCTCTAACAGAGACAAAGGCAGCAGTTGCTGAATCATCACACAACTATGTCATAATACTAACACCAAAAGTCAAACAAGACCGCTGTGATGATGTAGATTTGTGGATGAATAGGTTCAGTGTCAAGGGACTGAAGAGATGGGCCCCACACCCATTTCTGTTTCAGAAACCAATTTAACAGCTCAGTGATCCACCTTGGAATGCATATTTTCTGCTAATATGTTCATGTACAAAAGGGATCTTGCTTTCCTTATCATGAATTGACTGGTCATTCATTTAAAAAGGTAATAACTTTCCAGGGCCTTTGTCCAACATTTCTTGTAGTCTTTGTTTCATATGGATCTCTTCTTCTTCCTCATTCTGGATCAGCTTCATCTCTGTCCCCACTCTCAAACACAAACATCTAGATGAGCCTCCTGCTATCTTTTGATATAATGCGAATTAGTGCTTTTCATGGATAAAAATATCAGAATTTTTTTTAAGTACTCTATGCTGATATTTAACTTTTTTTTAAAAATTTGAATTTTGCAGGATTCTGCTTTTTCTCTAGTGATTTGGAAGTGATAAGGTTTAACGACCAAAATAGAGATATGCTAATTAGTTTTCACTGGTAGTGCATAAAGATTTCTTTTCAAGGAAAAGATGGAGCACTTCATAGAATCATTCTAACTTAGCAAAAGTAGCTGTAAAATACTACCAAAATGATAGCTTCATACACTATTCTAATTTGCTAGCATTTTATAAACACTGTCCTGTTGAAAATTACTATATGCTAGATGAAAAGCAATATAAAATCAGTCGAGAAGTTAGAAAGAAGTCTGACTCACCAAGCTGAATTCCTGCATACATTTTACTTTCAGATAAGAAAACTTCACACAAAAGTATCTATTAAAATTTTTTCTCACAAATTTTTAAATAATTTTCTTCTCTTTTCAAAGAAAAAAAGATTAAAATAATTCTGAAGTCATACCTTTGTTATAATATTGCTGGGTTTTTTCTAAGGATATATAGACTGATTGACTTCAGTCTGTTTGAATTAGGGATATGCTCAAATACTTCACAGGATACAAATCTAAAATAACACTGATTACATTCCTTCCCTCTATTTTTTCAGTAATCGGGAAGAACTATTAAGTACAGCAAGCCCAGAAATTCTTACTCAGATCGTAAACCAGAAGTAATGTCACAAGACTTTTTTTTTATGCTGATCATACAATCTGTAACATAAAAACATCATGAACTATAACTACTTAAAGTCAGGTTTCTAGGACACTCTTATCACAAATATTTTATTTTTGCAGTCTTTTGGTGAACTTAGTAGCATTCTTTACTTGTATCATTATCTTGGTTAGTTCCTGAATTTCACTGGCTATTTCCCTTTTTAAAACTTGTGTGATAAGCAAGACTTTATTCTTTCTGTAATTCATTGCATAATTTATGCATGTTCTAATTCATAAAAGATTATTATCCTTGCCTTAAGAATAAGGCTGCTCAGAAAGTACGATGTCCCTTATTTACCTGAGCTTCTTCTTGTTGCTTCTTCAGTTGTTCCAGCATTTGCTGAAATTCTGCTTCTTTCTGCTCTGCTTCTTCCATGGTTGCTTGATTCTGTTCTTCATAGGCCATGGCAACCACAGCCAAGATCAGGTTGATCAGATAGAAAGAGCCCAGGAAAATCACCAGAACAAAAAATATCATGTATGTCTTCCCAGCAGCACGCAGTGTCTGGGGAGTAGAAAGCATATCTATATAATATTCCACTACTGATCTTTGTTACTGCAACGGCATTATGCTTTCAGCTCATGTGCAAATAAGTCTATTTATGTAATTTTTATGTCAGCTACAGTTTACTTTTAATGTCATAAAAATTTCTTACCAGCTGATACAGGTTTTCCCAGAAGTCCTGAGTCATTAGCCGAAAGAGTGACAAGAATGCCCAACTGAAGGTGTCAAAACTTGTGTAGCCATAGTTGGGGTTTCTACCAGCTTTCACACATATATATCCCTCTGGACACTGCCTATGTGAAAACCCAACAGGAGGTGCTTAATCGTAAGTTTTCTTTCCTTACATATTTGCTGTCTTTTGGAATGATATGCATTACGTTTCTACAGGAAATCCATGAATTACAATTAAATTCATTCAGAAAAAAAAAGATCCTAAGAAATGAACTAATAAGAGAGTAAATGAAAGATACCATTTCCCTTCGCTTACTGGTTAAAATGACCTAAATATTTAAATTCTCCTCAGCCACATTTTGCAAATAGAATCTTTATTCCAAATGAATAATTTCCTGGCAGAAATAATTGCTAAAATGTTGTTAAGGTTGCAGACAGATTAAACAATATTATTAGCTAAATCCAATTGTACTGTTAGGGATCTCCCACATAATGCTGAGATACTTTTTTTTAATAAGCTTCTTCACTGTTGCCAGTTAGGTATTGGAGATAAGCTAATAATTCTAGGCTCATAATAGGACACACGTGTATGGCAGAATTTGCCAGTAATGAAAAAGAGTTATGCTTGAAAAAAAGATTCGGTCTTGAACTATGAAGTCATTACCGTGGTTTCTTAATATTTTACATATTCTGTTTCTCTGTTCTAAACTTTGCTTTCATCCTGTTTTCTTTAATCAATACATCTCCAAAATAGACTTTACAAGTTTTATCATTAACATCAATATCATTTTCCAGTCAAGCAGGAATAAAGGCTGTTAATGAGTATTTTGTTTAGCCAGAGAGTAAAATATCTTTACTTATGTAAGAAATCATTGTTTAGCAGTAAAACTCTAAAAGTTCTGTAACGCTGCTAAATGTGGAGTTGCAACTGCTATGGATAGGTTTCATGTTACTGCTTTATCTACAGAACATAACAGGATTTTTGAAAGGGTCTTACCCTGCATCAGAGCTATTACCACAAAGTAGGGCATCTCTTTGTCCTTCCAAAATGTAAAAATGAGCTATGTAGAAAACGTTAGAAACATATGTGAGTAAATCAAATGAAAATGAAAGTACTACAAAGTAAACTAAAAATAAATTGCGATATAATCAAAGTAATGAACCCTTCTGGTTACTGTACTTGTTTATTATATGTATGGCATTTGATCTCTGTCAGTCAGTGATTGTAAGCAGTTCTACATAAGGCACAAAAATATAAACCATTCAATATTCTTTGATCACAAATAGTTACATATTGTAGCCAGAAATATATTAAATAAAGTTATATCAGTCATCCTTACTTTCATCCTCAATGTAATCCTTCCAGTTAAACATGTTCACTGTCATATTAACAAATGTACCATTTTCATCCATTGTGCTATTAAAGTAGGAAATAACAGTTGTTTCAAAAGTTGAATTGTCTGGAGGCCACTGAAGGCATTTATTTCTCAAGTTGCCCATGAACAGCTGCAGCCCTATTAGTGCAAATACACTCAGACAAAACACAGTCAGGATCATAACGTCCGAGAGCTTCTTCACAGACTAAATGGGGGCCCCCACGATAGTCTTCAAGCCTGCAATGAGAAAAGATCCATAGATTTAACAAAGAGTATCTTTGCCCTTCCCATATAATTAAGATGTCATGCAGACACTTAAAAGAAATTATATTTTATTTCTCAAAAAGTAAAGCTTCATGAGCAGCCTCAGAGCTTGTGAAGATGAATGAAAGAAAAAGATTCATTTATATGAATGTGCAATGTACGCATATTCCAAAAACTGAATATATAATGTTATTCTCAGGCAGGAAATTTTATCAATCATGTTTTCCTGATACAGATTTGATTTTATTTCTTCATTTTTCTCTGCATTTAATATTCTGCCAAAAATTCCGTTTCCCGTTAATATTAAATACGACTGCAAAACAGTATGAACATAGAATGGCAAGTAATTTTGAGAACAAAAGGAATCCTTTGTATTTGATAAATTTTCCTGTGTAATATTTATCTCCTTTTTGGAAGCTTTTTTGTTGTTACCTGGTTGTTTTTAAGACTAATGTCAATTTTAAGTGGTAAAATAAAGGAAAAAATTCAAAATCAAGAAAGCCATAGCGCTAAAGCTGTTTTAAAGTAAAAGAGACAACTTGTAATAAAATGCAGAAAAACAAAGCAAAAGAACCCATAGGCCTCATATTTTATGTTTCATGCAAGAATCTGTTAAACTCAAAGGCTGATTTTGCAAAATAAAAGAAGCTAATGCTGAAAAGGCAAAGAATCATAATCCAGGCTTATGAGCCATGTCTTTTTTTTTTTTTTTTTTTTTTTGGCAACACGAGCAGCAAACAGCAAGTCTAATGCTCAAAAGAAGTGAATTCGACTTCAGTGGAACGAAAGTCAGCCTCGGTGTTTAACCTCGCTCTCACCTGGAATGACTGATATTGTTTTCAAAGCTCGGAGAACTCTGAATGTTCTCAACGCTGAGACATTGCCCAGGTCCACAAACTCTGTCACATATCTGTAATAGGGGAGTTCACACACAAACACAATGACAGCACACAAATAACAATCGGAGTTATGAGGGGCCTAACACCTCACACCAACTACTTCTTACCTGGGATTACAGAAATAGTTTTCAAAGCTCTCAATACTCTGAAAGTGCGAAGAGCTGAAACATTGCCTAGGTTTACAAATTCTGTTACATACCTGTAGGATTAAATCACAGTTATTCAGAATTGAGGCAGAGCTTATACTAATTATGTGGGTCTTCAAAACCTCTGTGGCAATATTAGCAATCATATTTCAAAATTTACCTGTCTCTTCAAAATATTTCACTTTTATGATAATTTATTTTCATCAATTTTGCTTAAATTTCATTGAAGTGAAACTCACTGGCTTGTATTTGCACAGGTAATTAAACTAATTAGCTAGTAAGGATGGTGACATGAAGTCAAAGGGATGCCTTCCATTCTGGCGAGCAGAAAAATGTAGGACATGAAATTAGTGTCCCTCAGCAGTAATTACACTAGTGGCTGACACTCCGTGCTGGCTCCTGCCATATTTTACTTTGAATTATGAGTACTAAAATGTGTCATCTAGTGTCTAAACTTCACAGGTTCCAGAAATTAAATACTTTTAAATCAATATATTTATTATAATAAGATTTGCCGCTAATTTCATGCCCTAAAAGCTTAAAAAGTTCTTGAACCACTTACGCCATTAAAATGACACTGAAGTCAAGCCAGTTCCATGGGTCTCGCAGAAAAGTAAAACCTTCTAAGCAGAATCCCCTTGCAAGAATTTTGATAAGTGATTCAAAGGTATAAATTCCAGTGAAGGTGTACCTGAAAGGCATCAAAGCAGGAATAATGGATTTTTGCATCCTTATGCTTATAGACAGTGCCATTCTTTACCAAACATGACTTACAAGAGAAGAAAAGAAAAAGTATTTAGAAGTGTAAGGAGGAAATCATTAACTTAACTTGTCCCAAACACTTAAGAATTTAGTCATTGTTCAGTAGAGGAAATTTGAACCTGACACATATATACTATTCATTTTCTAAAAGGTTGATTTAATCTCATTTTTTGTCCTTGCAAATAACTTCAGACTCCAGTATTTATAGATACATGTCAGATTTCAATATTTATACGTACATTCTCTGGCACTCACAGGCTGCTTCTTTACTTGCAGTCACACATCAGGTAGATGCCTCAGTGTTACAAAAAATGAAGAATTTTTTTTCATGTCAGAGAGTTTTGTGAAAATCAGTTCTCAATAATACCTATACTCATGCCTTTAATACAGTGTTATATCATAAGTATGAGAAATAACACCCAGACTGTTATTCTTAAAGATGTGGAGCACGATTACCAATTCACCTAGTGTGGGAACAACCATTCATAAGTCAGTTATAACCAGCATAATGTGGGGACTCCCTGAGATCCATGTGAGTCTGTGTGGACCTCCAGAATAAAGGAAATCTACCCACAGACCCTACTGCTTTCCTTACAGACTGTGAGCAACCCTAACAAGCCATAGTCACTGTGCAGCATACTGGGAATGGGTGAATACTAGTGCAGCTTCTAAATACAGCATTAAAATAAGATTCCTTAATGCAGCAAAATAAATGAATAGGAATCAATAATGGCTATTGGAGAATGTGAGGGAAGGAAAGAAACCACATGTGGTTAGAACTAGGTTTTTCATGAGTATTATTTCAAAGAGAAACATAATATTTCAGAGGAAAACATGTATCTGTGTTCTGTTAGAGAACAAACATGGATGTATAACTAGAGATATTCTGTCATTTTGTTACTTCTCTGAGCTCTTTGTTACTCCTTCATAGGCAAGGCCCTTTCCTCAGTGGTTTGAGCTTCTCGTGGTTTGAATGTAGTGTGTGCTTCCTGTGGCTGACACTTGTGAGTTCACACCACTGAGCCATGATGAATGTCCCACTGTGTTAAGGTCATGGATACTCAAGCAATATATGGCTGGCCTCACTAAAAATGTGCAACAATTTTACATACACGTTTGAAGTTCTGGAGATCCTTTTCCAATTTACAGCTCAAAACGCTCACCGAAGGACAAGAGCTCGCATTTGTACTTCACAGTAGAAGTTCAGATATTCCCCAACTTACTTTTAAAGAACAAGGCATTACTATTAAACCATGTAAATTATTCAGGAGGAAACCTGAAAGATATTGATGATCTCATGAAATCCAATTCCTCAGGACACTGGAAAAACCCATTCTGACATGCAGTTTTCCAAAAATACCTCTTGTTTAGAGCCACCCTAAAATGAAGTAGTAAAAATGAAGAAGTAAAAGTGTTTAACTTACTCTACATTCTTCGTCCAGTCTGGAGGGTTACTCATGGTCATAAATACACAGTTGGTCAAAATAGTGCACATGATAAGCATGCTGAATAATGTAGGTTATAGTCAAGGACTGCAACTCAGAAAAACATTACAGTTTTATAGTATTGAATAATTAAAAATATTAGGTCTATAAAAAATATGTACAAATAACCTGACATTCTATGTAAAATCTGAATAAAAAGCTTTGCACATAATTTTGTCTATTTTAAATGGAATGCCATCTGTCATGTTATGGTGCACTTACTGTAAAACAATGCATTACTTTTATAATTATGGCAGGTTTAGGATTTAAATGAAACTTAAACACATCCTTAAGCCTGTAAAACTATGAAATGGGTACCCAAACATAATTTCTCATTGAAGCCAGGGGGATCGTTCTAAAATATCTGTAGGCAGAGGCTGGTTGTTTATGCCCAAGTTGTTCTTTGGATGTAATTGAGATATATTTGAAAATATTCTTTATTCTGACCCGGATCTTTTATAGGACACCTACCGCAGTGCTGAAAAAGTATGCCTGTAAAAGCAGCTCTTTACTCGTGCTCTTTTGTCCTTGCTAAGTGAGTCTAGTTCATGAATAGTATTACTGGTCTTGGTAAAAGTGTGACCTTAGATATGTTCAAGTGCAATGGTTTGTTACTAACTTGGCCTTAGCTGCAGGGCTTAGTACGGGACCAGGTCTCCTTTTGTATATAAAACCTGATATTTAAACTCTGACAGCTTTATGTGGTTCAGTAGAGAATTCTCTTGGTAGGAATGAAAATCATACTATATTTCACACAGGATAATGCTGCTTTTTAAGTGTGATCAGCATACGTTTAGTTAGCATAGTACACCCACATGGATCTAATTTGTATATCTGCATTAATAGCATTATTTAAATAATTAAATATTTATATGGCAACACTTAAATCAACATTAAGACAAAAGGATATGAATGTACCAAAATCTTGATAGCAATTTTTCTGATGGGATTAAAAGGAGTTAAAATGTACAAGGCAGATGTGGCGCTGAATCGGAAAATTGCCTTTCCCTTATTCAATACTATGAAAGTCTGCAAAAAAAGAAATACAAAATTAAAATACAGCGTTACATCCTTCTAAAGGATTCCATTCTTCATCTAGGAGATTCAAGTTCCATTCTATTTTCTACCTGTGGCAGGAAAATAACTGCTTTCTATTAATACAATGGATTAAGCCTTCCACAGCCAATTCTCCAATTTGCTAAATTTACCAACATATGGAGTGAATTAAGATATTATTAAAATTGGTGGGAATTATCAGCACCAAGATCAGTTTATCAATAATAGCAAAACGCGGCATTTCATCACTAAAATATTTTCAAATTTTTATTTCTAATGAGGTCTTTGATTGAAGTCAGACTTTCAAATTAATCAAGAACATTCACTTTGTGAGCAAACACTAACAACACCGAAACAACAAGAGGGCAATTCTAAATGCCAGTTTGTATTTGGAACAAATACTTGACAGAATTATATAGACATATACATGGTGACAAGGACAAACAACTGTCACTGAACAATTAACCATAATTTTTAAATAATTTTGCTTTCACTATATATTTTTAAATACCACAATGTAAATTATATACAGCTTCTGAAAATGTATCTGTGAAAAAATAAGAGATGAATAAATTGCCAGCATTCTGAGCAGTTTGAGACAAATGTACAGCAGAATGTGGCGTCCTGTAACAGCACAACTTTTTTCATTTTTAAAACTGTTTTCATTTTTAACAATATGCTCTTATGTCCCCTATATGGGAGCACCCAATTTAGGTAGTTATTTTCTTTTAAAATTTGACCTGATATATTTACTGTTTGTATTCACTTTCATTCTGTTCCTGTTGGCAGTCATCGCCTAAGTATTTTCATTTTTATTTCAAGTGTATTTGTGTGCAAGGCTTAGTTGTATCTTTGGTGCTATTTGAAATTTCTTCAGGACATGACTATTCTTCATTCCATTTGCTCTTTGTTGATGGTAATGGCTCTGCTTTGTGTTACCACAATAGAGTCTTTGTTACACTCTCAGCAGAGCTATATAGTATCACTGTTCTCCATGTTGATTTCCATTCTCTGTAAAAACTTGGTTGTGATCAGAAAAACACTGCCCTCTCCGTGGCCTTTATCTGGTCTGCTGTCACTGGGAGAGAAAGCAAACCTCTCTAGTGGGAGACAAATAAAGGAGTATTGCAGGTGCCTGTTCAGAGAATAACATCAACCATAGCATTGAGGGTGACAGAGAATGGACACTCTCATTGGCACACTCACTGCCAACCTCATGAAGTTCAACAAGACCAAGTGCAAGGTCCTGCACATGGGTCAGGGCAATCCCAAATACAAGTTCAGGCTGGGTGGAGAATGGATAGAAAGCAGCCCTGAGGAGAAGGACTTGGGAGTACTGGAGGATGAAAAGCTGAACATGAGCCGGCCGTGTGCACTGGCAGCCCAGAAGGCCAACCGTATCCTGGGCTGTATCCAGAGAAGTGTGGCCAGCAGGTCGAGGGAGGGGAGTCTGCCCCTCTGCTCGGTGAGACCCCACCTGGAGTGCTGCATCCAGCTGTGGAACCTTCAATGTAAGAAGGATACAGACTGGTTGGAACAAGTCCAGAGGTGGCCACAAAGATGCTCAGGGGGCTGGAGCACCTCTGCTATGGGGACAGACTGAGAGAGTTGGGCTTGTTCAGCCTGGAGAAGAAGAGGCTCCTGGGAGACCTTATAGTAACCTTCCAGTACCTGAAGGGGCCTACAGGAATGCTGGGGGGGACTTTTTACAAGGGCCTGTAGTGACAGGACAAGGGGTAACGGGTTTAAATTGAAAGTGGTTTAAATTTGTTTAGATTAGACATCAGGGAGAAGTTCTTCTCGGAGAGAGTGGGGAGGCACTGGCACAGGTTGCCCAGAGAAGCTGTGGATGCCCCATCCCTGGATGTCTTCAAGGCCAGGCTGGATGAGGCTTTGAGCAACCTGGTCCAGTGGAGGGTGTCCCTGCCCATGGCAGTGGGGTTGGAACTAGATGATCCTTAAGGTCCCTTCCACCCCAAACCATTCTATGATTCTATGATTTCTCTCTGCCTTACAATCCTTTACCCAGCTAGAAATGGCAGGAAGACGTCCCTGTCCCAAGGTCACTGCTGCAGCAGAGCCTGCACAGACTCCAATTTACATATGGTTTTCTCTGCATTGGCAAGTCAGTGATTGAGGGTAATTTCTGCTATAAACTGGAGGAAGGATGACTAAATCTAGTTCATCATTTAAGAAGTCCATTTGTTTTCTGTTGAGCACATTAGGCTGGTACATACCATAAATACAGACATCACCTGTGACACGAGATTCTATAGTTTACTAATGACGCTCATAGACTAACAATTGCCTAAGTATTCTGTGTTTCTACACTTTTGTTCCAAAAAATCTGACCACTTTTTCTGATCATTGGAAGTTAGAAAGTATACTTCGTACTTCTTAGGTTTTCTGATACTTCATTTGTAAGAAACATGTTTAGAAAACTTTAGTTCTGAACTTACTTATGCAGCTTGTCAAGAACAGGGGTTAGTGCACACAATTTTCTTGTAAGTAAGAATCTGCATGGAACTGTTGATATAACCAAAACCACAAATGAAAATAACCCTTGGCAACACTCCCTCTCTGAGCTTTCATTTCTTTACATTTCCTTAATAACATTAATATTTGTATAATGTACAGCACTGTTTTTTTAACTTCAGCAACTGTTGTTATGCAATTGCATATGGATTCTGCTTTGGTTTTTGTTCCTATTACTGAAGCCATGATTTAAAAAATAATTTTGTAAACCAAAGACAACCACAAATTTAGCCACAAAATTGAGCATACTATTGGTATGATTTTTTCCTAACAAACAAAATAATTTTCCTTATAGTTTAAAATTTTTCATGTCTTCTCTTTTATAGTTGATCAACATTAATTTTCATATCTGGATGGCATCCTGGAATGCCCCAAACTGTCATCAGAGCAACTGTGTCCATTGTTTGTTTCAGAGAGATGAGGAAAGATAGTCCCAAGCACTTGTCCATGAGACACCTGCTGCATTTTAAAATTTATAGTTATAACCCACATCTTCATCTTCCTTCACTCTCCTTACCCACAACACTTTGCAGGTCTGTCAGAAACTGGGAGAACATCTTGATGCTGCTCAAGGAGCATGCAGAAATAAGCAGATAGTACAGAGGAGAAGTGGCTCTTACTATCAACTTTGACTTCTACTAATCTGCACAGGACATAAGGTGTTTCTAACTATTCCGAGGCTGGACTATTTCAGATCCTGGAGGAATTTAACACGGTCTACAACTTATCCCAGCTACAGAGATATACTTGTTTGTTCCTTGGTTTTCCCTAAGACCTGTAATGGTAGTCTGTTTCCAGACCGTAGGTGTCATTGCTACAAGACCAAAACCAGTATATTCCATTGCAGATCCTGACTTTTAAACAGGTCAAGGGGCAGACCTTTTACTTGAATACACCTGTTTGAACTAGTCTTTCTGTATCCAATTCCCTGTCTTGCAGATCATGTAAAAATGAGGACTTTGTATGACTCTGCAAATCAGAAGGGAAACCTCTTTTAGGAGTTTAAATTCCTCTTGGAGAATAACTATGCTATTAATAGTCCAGTTGTGTTAGAGCTTCACATGTAACTCAGGCACATTACTTTTCTCTCACAACACATAATTCTTTGCTTTGCTCTTTCTGCATGAAAACTCTCAATTAGTCTTCAGAACAAGAAAAGTGTCTTTTTCTGATTCCTTCCTCAAAACCTAGCTTTTCTGTGGTGTTTGTTACAGACTTCTAATTGACAGCTGTGACCCAGAGAACTATCACAGCAATCCCAAGCACCTCAAGCAACACTTTTCATTGTGGCAGTTTTATATGACCCACGATTTACACAGAGTTGCTCTATTTTATACATACATGTATAGTTATATGTTTACATATGCTATATAGCTATAACAAAAACAAAGAATATGGTTACAGTCCTTTATTTCCCTAACTTGGATGGATGCTACCTGGTTATCTACAACCATCTCCACTGCAAAATCATGACTGGAACATCTCATTTGTCATACCCAGTCATACTGCTACATTGAAATCGGGAAAATTCAACCATGTTCTCAAATTCAAGCAATCTCATTGAAACTGTCTTCCTTACACTGAGGTAAATAACAAGTAACAGAAAGGATTCACAATATACAAGGGCATAAATCAGCTCTGTAAGGTGAAAGGATGTTTATATTTAGTGGTTTATATTTAGTGGCTTCACAGAATAGTGACCATTAAATTTTGTAATTAAACTTTTCTAATGTAGAAAGTTATAATATATTTTGTTCCAAACATTATTCACTCACTTTTTTATTGATATAATATGGGTCAAGGTCTTCCAAAGGTTCAGATACCATTCCTGGAGGTATGTCACCATAAATAAATGGCAGTGTCTTTCCTGCCTCCAAGTCACTGTTTGGTTTTGGACCATTTTCATCATCATCATCTGTATGTTCTTGCTTGGGCTTTTTAGCTTTTTCTTCTGCAGAACGCTTTTCAATAGCTGTGAGAGAATCTCTAGTAAAATAGCGGAAGCTTTCAGGTCCTGGCGGTACCAGCAGTGCCTGTGCCATGTTTTCATCCTGCAAATTTAATTACTTTTAGCCTCTTGCATAAGAATGACCTGTAAAAGAAAATTAGATAATTTAGTAGATTGTACCAACAGAAAAAAAATTACAACACTTGTTCAGAAACAGTTTCCAGGCCTGAAATAGAAGCAGTGTATTTCAAAGCTGAACCAAAGTTAAAAGCAAATGCTCAGAATTTATTTAGCTATTTTATAAATTATTTTTCAGCATTTTCCTGCTGGTCTAAAAAAAGACATCACTTCTGCCCACGAACAATGTTTTGCCTATGTCCTTAGACTCTCCCAGTTAGAGCAAAATACTGATATAAGTGTTTTAAGAGTCTATCTTTTTTAATAGCAAGTATAAATGCATATTCCATGAACTACTCTTGAAAGTTATAAACCTATATTTTACTAGTTAATACATTGTATCTTCCTGTATTTTGTCAAGTATCAGTAATCCAATTTTATAAAAGTAAATGCTTTCATTAAATAAAAAATGTTTTTGTACGCTTAATATTGTTTAAATTACGGCAACTGAATTACAGGAGGAACAAGCATGATTCTTACTTACTGACAATTTACAGTGCTGAAGGTTAAGGTTAGATACCAAAGCAGGTTAGGTTGCAATTATTGACTGTCTGTGAGCTGTGAATCAAAACCACAAGCCTTTTAAGTAAAAGGAAACAGGATGTATGATCAAGACCATGTGGGAAAAGAATGCTGCTCCTGGTTTTTTTGCAAGGCAAATGTCGTAACATTACTTCAGACTAAAACCACTTTGAAATTTAAGACTCTGGTGCCAGTGCTGGCTGATGTATTCCCTCTACTGCTTCTTCCTGCTCTCTGCACCAAATTCTCCACTGTACATCATGTCTATTTATGAAGCTCTGCAGTTCATCGACTGAAAGTAATCTTTTCTTTCTTCCCAGCCCTTCAGCAGCAGGACCAGTTGCTCAAACTGATGCACTGTACAGCACAGTGGAGAGACTGGAATGGCTAGAGGGAGGGAATGGCAGAAGGAAGGCAGATCTGGTTAAGGAACAGTGACACCAAATAAGAAATGGTAGCCTTATTGATGCCTACTTTACAAAACTTTGTGGCATAATGTAGTAATAATTTTAGCTATGAAATCCCATCTTCAAGAGTGGGTTTCAGTGCCTGAAATGAGTTCTAATTGTTCTTGTTTTCCTACGTTACCTCATGAATATGCAACACCTGTATTCTGGAGTTGCCATGTCAAGATTTGAGACATAACATTGTATTCATGTGTATTCAATAGTCTCTCCTAAAGCTTCTTGCCTGTCTAGAGTAGTTTGTAGAAATCACACACACACAAAGTGCCACGGTAATGACCTTATGAAATAATGGATTCCTTGTCAAATGACCCCAGAAAGGTCAAGTCTTGTACAGAGATTGAGCAGGATGGTAAAAAGTCCTTGAAGAATCTACAACACAAAACTGGAGAAAAGAAATGAGACTGCATATTCCTAAATCTGAATTACCAATCCAATGACATGGTGGGTCGCTCCTGTGCCACCTCAAGTCTTAATCTCTGGAGTGGGTTGACAGCACAGTATCAGTGTGTATGATCAGGACTGAGATCACTGAAATAACTTAGTCAGCAGATTATAGCACCAAGCATCTAAGTAACACAAGACCAGCGCCAAGGTACCTGACCATAAATTCATAAATAAAAATATACTGCAACATAGACATGGAGAAAAGCTTTTCTCAAGGAAGAGGATGGAGAACCATGAGTTAATGTAATGCATACAATTACAGAGATCCTGAAGGGGCTGGAGGTACTGATGTAGTATAAATTGAAAAATAAATTGTTAAGCCAGCCAGAGTCTCCAGCAGGCAACCTTATCACATGTTGCTATACTGAAACGTCTGCTACTAATTTTTAGTTTGTACAAGATGGAAGCCTTTACTGACACTTCTTTTTAATTAATGTAACTCCTGATTATAAGGATACTAAACTCAAAATTGTCCTTTATTTGAGAATTAAAAGCACACACATTCTCCAGATACACTCCAAACTCCTTTGTTTATTGTTTTTGTCCCTCTGGGATTAATAAACAAAGATGTTTGAGGTTTCCCTTTTGTCTTTCTGCATAACTGATTCATTTATTACACATTTTACTGGTCTGTGATTCAAGTTGTTTACCTAGGTACCTTTTCTGTGAAACTAGTCCTAGAATGTGCACCCCTGTAGAGTCATCAATGGGTCCATCTTCTCTGTATATTTTGGTGCATTTGGTTAGGCTGTTTTGCATCCATTAACAGTTACGGTTATGAATGCTGTAACAAAATACATTGCCCTCACTAGAATTATATGTATTTGTATTGCTAGAAGTCCACAAAGGGGCCAATGAATGACTGGAAAAAGTAGTATTAGCAGAATTGGGGTTTCACTGTATTTCTCACTCATAAAACATGCTTTAAAAAAGTTTTGAAAACCACTTAAGTCCTGCCTTCACTACTGTCTAGTGCAGTTGTATCTTTCCTGGCCGCTGCTATTACACAAGAAGTTTTGTCCTCCACTAAATATACCCCAAGTGTTTTCATTCAGATTACAGAGCTTAATAGAACAGCACACAAATATGTGCTTTATTACTGTTGCTGTACATGCAGTCGTTTAACAGAGTAAAAGTAATTCTGTTGCCTGTACTGAGCCCTGAACAAGCTCTTAGCAACCCTTGAACTACGAACCACTTGTTTTTTAGTGATAGCTTCCCTCTTCTTTCTTCATTGGTTTAAAAATTACTTGTTACCCTGCAACTAAACTGCTAAGAGATGAGTGATGCTGGGCAGAATTCAGACAAACAAAGAATTCTGTCTATGTAATAATTTCAGAATAGCTTTCATTAAAGAATTACCTTTAAAGGAATAGTCGTAAAAATACATATAAAGAACTGAATGGTTCATGCCCCTCAGCACCTGATACTGCCCAGCTAAAAGAATTTCAAGTATCTGAAATACAGTTTGAGCCATATATATAATCGTCTACAATTGAAAAGATTTCATTAGAAAAAATAAGCTCCAATTTAATAAAGACATGCTTTTGCTAAATAATTCCATTTAGTTGTATTTGAGCACTGCCTTCCATTAATCCATATCCAGTTTTCCTTTAGTCCCTTACTTTAAATGGTAAGACTGAACGATAAGCACTATCCATATGCTCTTATTTTTATGCACATTTCAGTTAATTATATCTATGGATAACTTGTTAAATTTATTTTTTTGAATATAATTATCTTCTCATCTTTTACACAGAAATTACTCAGAAAGTGAAATATCTGTGCTAACGATGTCAAATTAATTTTTGTGTGCCTCTGAAAAAGCCAGAAGAAATATCCTGAACTATCTATTATTCTGATATCTTAAATCAAGCAAATGGTAAAAGTATCAGTGTAAAAACCAGGTTTATTATTTGTTAAAATCATCATGTTATTTGCATTCTGAAATAAACAATCCACATGTACCCTTCAGAACTTTCAAGGTGAAGAAATAACAAACATTGCAGTTTCTTATGGGCTGGGTTTTTTGCTTTTGCAAGACTGGTCAGCATTATTTTCCTGCTAAAGTTGAAAAAGCTGACTACCGAGATTTTCATTCCATTAAAACTGAAACACTGGCACACAAACATGTATTTGATTAGAGTTGGCAAATGGAACTAGCAAATGGAATCTGTACAATGACCAAGTATCATAATTTTCTTATGCTAATCCTTTAGCAAGGCTGTAATTTGGGAATAATATCTTCCTCTGTGCAAAGCACAGCAATAGCCTCTCAAATGTTAAAATCTGAATTAAAAACTCTGCTCTTAATCACTAGTGTTAATAAGACTAGCTGTCTCACATTAGGCCAGAAAACAGATCAAAAGGTCAAAAAGGTAGGGCTTCCATGGTAGGAGAGCCAGAAACACCGGGGCTAGTGGCACCATATCTGCATCACCTAGAGATTATTTTCCACAGCTTTAGAAGTAAAAAGTATAAATGTTGTGTGATGATGTTGCTAGAAAGTTACCCCAACTCCAAATACCACTGTCCTGAGGAGGAAAGGAGTACAGAGGGAGTATATGCAGAAAGAGTCTAAAGAAATAAATCATCTTAACTCCTTCTCTTGGTATTTGGGAAGTTGTTTTGCAAAATTCAGGTATTATTTTTCTGGAAGTGAAGATAAATCATGTTTAAGTTATTATACTCTGATCAAATTCCAAATTGGGTAATGCTGCATTCAATTTATCCTAAAAATAAAAGGATGAATAAATATTCACTTGTTGTGATGATGATCTAAAATGAAATAGTTTAATTGAAATTTCTCATGGCATTTGTGCACAGAGGCTAATTTCACAAAGAAAAACCTATTCTCTTATCTGCTGAAGTTCTTTCAGTTTGTTTTTTTTGTTATAGTTTATTGTTTTTTCATAACTGACATACCTTGGTTTTCCTGGTATATTTACACTATTTTTACTGCTTTAAGAACATTTCAATAAGAAACACAACTCCAAAAAGGAAAAAAAGAGCCCCAAAATGTCACTGCTGTAACTCAAAGTGGTAAATGGAATGTAATGTGGAGTTAGTCGAGATACCTAAAGAGATATCCAGTCAAAACTGTACATGGGTCCTAAGTCCAGGAACCCATGAATGTTGGTTCCACAGAAGTAGGTATTTTCAAGGAAAGGAGTGACTTCCTCAAAACTGAAAACAGCCTGCAGCACTTAGCACCTGCTCAGAACCTGCCTCTTTAAACTGTAATCTACTAATTTAAACTATGGTAATTTGTGTTTACAGGTCATAACTGACTAATAAGTAGGATTTGTTTTCCTTTTCTCCATTCCTTCCAACATTTATCATCCAACTATTGTGTCATTTTCCTTAGACTGTAATTTTTCTGTAGAATAGACTATATTTTTTGTCTGGATTTGTACAGTCACCCTCAGTAGCCTGTAGGCATTAATGTTATGTAACCACTAAATATAAAAATACTGAAATTAACACCAGGTATCTATTAATTAAATTAATAAATCATAAAAGACAAAAGTATTTGTTACATGAATACAAATCAACTAATAAGGGCATGCAACAGAAATAATATTACCTTAATAAAACCTTACTTTAGAAAGATTTGAGTGGGGTAGTGGTAAGTGTCTGAATAAGAATTGGTAGCTCACATTGGCTGAAACCGGGCTGAAGAACAGTAAATACAGGAAATATTAATGTATTAATACTAATGTGGTGTTTCAGGGCATGCAATTTTAATGTCCTCAGTATTGAGTTGCAGTAAAGTGTGAAAGCACGTTAACAAAATCCTAAGAACCCCAGCCTCAAGAGAGAGGAAGAAAGTATGGTAAGAGTTTGGAAATCTGAGCGGAATATAATGCATCAGGTTCAAGCTGACTGGGAAACACTCAAAACAGATTAGACTGCCTTCCAGTCACCAATCTCAGACCTGTCTGAAAGATCCAGAACCTGCTTCTCAAGATATCTTTGGACACTGCTCTCTCTCACCAAGATATTGCTATGGATAGTCTCCCCCTGCTTATTTGCCTGTTTGTGCCTACTGCTGTTCCACATTCATCCCTTCTTCCTTCTTTACCTAACTGCAACATTTGCTTTTGAATAAATTTATTCCGTTTGCTTCTCTCCTCCTACCTAGGAGTGGACATAGTGGTTTATGATTCTTCCATCGAGGCTAACGTATGGTGTACCTAGTAAACTGGAGTAATCAAAAACAGGTAGATTATGCAAAGAAATTAACCTGGAGTCCTCAGACATGTAACTGAAAGTTGGAGAATCCTCAGAATAAATCTTCTGACCTATTTATTTATAAAAATTGACCAAACCCCCTAGGAATTCGTTAAATGCAGGCCTGCCTTATATTTTCTTTAACACAAATTGCCTCTGAGAAGGTGTGGAAAGAGGTCAAGTGTGAATACTTGAAATACTGGAGAAACCTGAAGAAGGTTGAAGGAAAACCATATGAGGTTGAAGAGGAAGAGTTTCTTTATTAGCCCATCAACCTAGCTGGAATACAATACTTAATTAATATTTTGTATATACCTTCTAGTGTTTAAGAACTTTACATTCTAATGGAAATAACTACAATACGTGTAACAGATTTCTCCAGCTAGACCTCATTAAAGACGTCCATTTCATTCTCCCACTGATATTTTAGTGAAGATATATAGCACGGTATCGAATGGCCAATTTATGAAGTGAAACGTTACTTCTGGCTCAGAAGAAAAGATGGTCTTACCTTTATTTTTTTAAGAAATGCCAAATGTCATAATTTAGCAACTGGATCTTTTGCTATCATGAAAACAAAAAGGCTGCATGTCTAGCAGAAAATGTAATTGGTAAAAAAAGGTTCTCCTTGGGACCTGAAGCTTCTTCAAAACTGAAGTTTCTTCAAGAATCTCTCATTCTTTGTTCCTGTGTCCAAAGCTTCTCAAAATTAATTGAGGTAGAACAAATAAGTACATATTCACATAGACAGATTTTTCCAACCTAAGATGAAACAGACATAGGAAAAGCAGGATGTAACACAGGTTAGTCCACAAAACCTAACATAGACCAAAAGTACGTTTAAGAGTCTCCTTTAAGTAATATGAGTTTCAAAAAATCCATTTATTCTTTCACCAGCATGCTTTAACTAAAAGGGAAAAAAAATGGGTCTTACTGAGTATACTACATGACTAGTGCAGTCTTCAGTGGACACCGGATAACTGTGCCCAGGCTAACAGGAGTGTTCTTATCTGTCACTTAAGGACCTGCACAGTGTATCATTGCTTCCCACTGGCTTTACTGTCTTTAACCAGGAATAGAACTTAATTCAGTCTATATTTACCTGAAAACACGGATACTTCTGCATCTTATTTATCTTAGAGAATGTTGGTTATTCTTCCATCTCAAGCAATGTAATACTTGAAAAAGATGATTTCTTTTCCAGCTTAAAGATTGCATCATTACAAGAGCTGACCAAAGGTTGGCTATGGTTTCCTCAGTCTTTAAAGCTTTAATAATCTCAGTATCTAGTCCGCTAAATTTATATAGTCTACTAACAGCTTGCAAACTTCAGTCTTCAGCCATTGAGACTGAGATGCAATCTCTTTGACCCATTTATTCTCATTTGAGTTAGATATATTTCTGGCTCTTTTATGTTCTTTTTCTTTTCTTCTCTAGGAATAAAAATAAAATAAGACATCCCTCTCTTTTAGGTCCCTGCTCCTGCTAAAGCAGCCCCTAATAATACTTTTCTCCAAATATAGTGGGAATGAGCAGCCGATGCAGAAACTCTGTAGACAAAATAAAGAAAAACTGTGTAGACACAGATTGGGCCAAAGAGAACACAGAAGATGGGAAAACAGAGAGAGCTTTCTACTTTTCTACTAGGCCACTGTTTCTCTTATTTATAAAGGCAGAATACCTCCAAGTACTCCTACAGAAAATAAACTACTAACCTAGAATTTACCTAGTACTAGTTACTATTAATCCAGAATTACATTTTCACAAACATACAATAAGGAGCTCTAATTGTGGTATCATTTTTTTTTTTTAATAACGTAACATAAAGTCATTCTGACGATTGCTAACAGCAACCTCTTTCAGTGTCCTGGTCATTCTGAGTAAGGGACTGATTCAGCACATCTTACTGTGGTGAGTCACTACTGGAGAGGCTCCACTGGAGACATCTGAGAGCTGTGTCTCCACTACCACCCTCAGGGGATCATGACTCTCATACTGCCACCAATGATACTTATCCACCAACACATATTTTCCAGTGATTGCAGCTTTCCCTAGGGGTGCATAGGGGATTTCCCCATCCCATTGCCTACCGGGTGCATCTGGATTCTGCCTCTGAAGTGGCTGCAATCTGATTTCATGGTCAGATACAGTGCAAATAAGCAAAATGTTGAAGTGCTGTTGCTTGCAGGCTTTAAAATAATATGAAAGGGATACTATAGCTTCCTCGTAAAAGACTAATCACTAAGATTATGCATTCATATGATGTATATATTCAAAAAGGGAGTGTAGCTTCTATCCAGTTGTTAAAATATTTGCCAGTTTGCAAAATGTTGAGATGTTTAATGTGTGTGAGGAATTCTTTAATGCGAAAATTGTTAATAACACTAGCAGTGCAGGTAATTTCAATAAATCTGTATTTTGAATTAGAGCACAAGGCAGTCAGAGAGAACCTGTTTTCACATGTAACCTGTGTCCATCTCCCTATTTATTATATCCTATGTATGTTTGTACTGGCTGTATCTACAATGGATGTGGGATGCAGCTTTGTATCTACTAACATTATGTATCATGTATAGTAGAATCATTTATAGTAGTATAGTAGTATCAATGGCAGTCAGCAGAAATGGAAGGAAGGAGGATGACAGAATTGTGAGCCCATTGTCCTGAAATTACAATAGGCCTGGGCCATGTCAGAGTAATTTCATTACAGAATTTCAATTAATAACTCATCTAGTTTTAAGCATCATTTTTTATATAATGCAGATATTTGCAATACATTGGGAAAAAAAACCCAACTTCTTTTTAATCTAGTATCTTCAGTTCTTACCTCAAGACTAGAAATTTTCATAGACAGTCCAGATTCTACAGTTTCACTGTAGCTAAAGGTGACAATACAGAATTACTTTGGCTGATATCATGTTGACTGAAATTGTTTTTATTTGGGGTAGATTATCCTGATTCAGCTTCCAAGAGTGAATCATAGGTAAAATCTCAGGCCTAGTCAGAGGTGATTCCTGATGGACAGACTATATATTCTTTCCTGTGGGACTCTTTCCTGAACTATCATGCCTATATGGCATCAGCATTTATTTTAAGACTAGCTGGAATATCTTTCATATTCTGAGACATGATATTGCTTATAAAAAAATTTCAAACTATATCTTCATGCACTTGAGCTCCTTTTCAGTGTAACCATGAGCTGGAAAAGATAGTTGCATATTATTGTTACATTGTCCCATGACAAAATGTGTTGTTCTCATGGCTACTCAAAATTAGAAGTTCTTCCAAAAGACCATTACAGGATGATATATCAGTGATAGTTGAAACTAAGTGAAATCTCATGTTAGAGACAAATGCCAGACAAAGAATGGAAATCTTAGCCAACTATAACATTTGAAGTGTTCAGTGATTATAAAAATCTTAACCTGATTTTAGATTAACAAGAAACAGCATTATCCACGAAACTACTTGTCCAAATTCAGAATTATGTGTTGCATGTTCCTCATACTCCAGATTCAACTAATTCCTAATCCTTATGTACTGAAAATTTGAATGTGCTGACAAGTGAAACCCTGGAACGCACACCAGTTTCCACTGTGGAGGTGTTAAAGAAGTCAGAATAAAGTATCAGTTAGCAATATCTAAATACATTGTAGTATCGATATTGCTTTGTAAAAAAATGGAAAGTTCTGTTTGCAAAGTAACACTCTCTTCTAAATTTTTCTATGGAAACTTATGAAAATGCTTTTGCAACACAAAATACTGCTTATGAACCTAACAAGAAATAACAAACTAAACTCACATAATTAACTGAATCATTAAGACCCATGCAGCCAGGATACTTACTTTCCTACTCTTACTAAGCCGCAGAAACTAATCAATACAAAATATGAAAGAATAAACTTTGTATAGCACAAGATTAATGGATTGTATTTAGACTCTGACAGTTGTCTAGGAAACTGAAAGGGAAAAAATTGAAACTTCTGGCTGAAAGGCTTACACGCAATTCTCGGCTGAATGTGATCATTACTACAGAAGGAAGAAAATGCACAGAAATTCAACATGAAAATAAAGTGGTTTAGTCCTGTGGTTTAACACAGCCTATGAAAAATGGACATAGGTTTTTTTCAAGGCGTTCATTCAGGCATCATGGAAATGCTTAATAAAAAACTTAACCAAGCCCTAAGTTTGGAATGTTTACCAAATGAATATGAAGTTAAATTTTCATCTAGTCACTACATGTGGTAATAAATCCAAAGAAGCACAGCCTATGAGGTACAAGTTCTACTACCTCTTTAGAAGTTGTCTCTTGTAATGTTGAAATTTAAGTATATTACCTAAATATTGCAGTAATTAAAGGCCTTTAGCTTCAAGTAAAATACACTACAGAACCATAGCTAGTGTTATAGCAGCTACCAGAATTCCAGCATTCTTCCTAATAAAACACAAACTAAAGCAACTTGATATGGAGGAAATACATGGAAAGTAACTTAACTGGTGTTCGTAAAAACCCTTCAGGAAGACTCCTTTCATACCCAGTTACAGCTTCACTCAGGAGGAAGAAATTCCTCCTAATACAGGTTGAACTTTTTTAATATTGCCTTTGGTCTGAACTTCTCTTTCAGGAAAGACTTTTTTGTATAAACATTTTGGCTTTAAATATTAGTGAAAGTTTTTTTTTTCCAGACATTTCATCTAAATGAAAGTAAACATTAGGATTGCCCTCTCTGTTCTTTCAGTTCAATCTGACCTAGGACTCTCAGACCTTTTTGAGATTAACTGCTTATTTCTGTCATTAAGTTTCTCTCACTTAGACCTAAAATAACATTACAGATTGTCTTACTTACTGTACACTCTAGCACTTTTGCTTTCATCTGTCATACACAAGTTTTACAGATGATTGGGCTTTAAGTTAAAATAAAGTTAAACAGAATTTTTAAAAAAGATACAAAGCTGTTTGTAGCGAGTGGAATTTACTTTGCTCCTTGATAGGGTGCAAGAGTTCCAGTCAGGCATATGCCTTCACTTATTTAGAAGAGTACTCTCTCTGTCTTCCAAGTTATCACAGGAAACTTGGACTTTTGGATACAGTTTAGTTTTAGGGAATTCTTTTCACCTAAAGAGTGGTTTTCAATGGAGAACAAATATCTGTTCAAATGAGAACAATTTATCTGTAGTTAAAAATTTCTCTGACTGTGAAGTTAGGTTAACTTTTATAAAAGTAATAGGGCTCCTTCATTCCTATGACTTAATGTCCTAAATTTCTAGTCTACCAGCTTGATGCTTATTACTTAACCACTGCACAATCACATGTCCATTCAAAAGTAACTCTTCATAACACTAGTAACTAGAGAATCTCAGTGCACAAGGAAATCAAGTTGGTATCATGCTAGCTGCATCTGAGGAAAAACAAACCCATGCTAGCTGCATCTGAGGAAAAACAAACCCACACAGTTTTGGGGTGGGTTGGCTCATACTTTTGGTTTGTTGGGCGCTTTTTTTGTAACAGAAAGCGATCATTTTGGGATGGGTAATGAACAAATGAGAGACCAGACACTTTTGTGACCCAGAATTTAACTTGCTTACTCCTGTTTAGGATTACACTGAGACGATGCACACATTATGGTTACTCAAGAGCACATGGTGCTCCTACTCTATGCTTTGAAGTAATACACTCGCTGCCTGAGCTGCTCTTATCCCTAGTCCCTCTGCTTTATCTCACTAGCAGACAATGCAAATCAAGCAATAACACTATCACCATAATATACCAGGATTCCAGTTGCCCATAAAGAAAATTTTGATGAAAGCAGACAAACTGGTTGTAAGATACCAGCTCCAATATCAAGGTCCTATGGGAGGGCAGTCAATACCAAACTTCAGAGCTTTTACTCCGGAGTGGTAGCTGTAATCAGTAATAGCAGCTTTCCACTGAAGAGGATGCAGTTTCCTATAGACGGATTTTATGGTGGTTGACAATTGATTTGATGGGCTCACTGAAGCCACAGCTCAGAGTGTGTATATTTGTTCTATAGGCAGTCTGAACTAGTAAACATCTGTTTTATTATGGTATTTTAAACCTTTTATTCATTCAAGTGAGGATTAAAAACCAGTAACAGTATCTATTACCAATTAACAGCTAGAAAGTGTAACTCTTCTATATTTTTTTACTAAGTGGCAAATTAGCTAATTAGACTTTTCAAAGTTCAGTTTCTGTCTTCTAATCAGAATTTTATGATAAAGAACAGAGTAACTGTAACTCCCTGCAACTTACTTTCATAGTCATTTTCAGAGTTCAACAAATAGCACATCTTAACTAGTAAAGTACCAGTTATCAGAAACTTTCATTTATATTCCCTTAGGTTAAATCAAGCAGAGTTCCACCAATTTTTTCATTAGGCACTTTATGGCAAAAACAGCATATGGGTAAAAAGGGCCAGGATTTGCACTTTGGAAAACAAGGTCACAACTTCCTTGTCTTGTACAAAGCACACTCTCAGCATATGCTATTCTCCGATCCATCAAAAGTGGTGGGACTCCAGAAATGTAATTAATACATAGCATACACATAGCAAATTATACAAGGCTCAGAATGTCAGCAGCAGAAGAAAATGGATGGAAAGTTCCATCTTGCACTCCTCCATCCTTTTGGCTTCTAAAATCCTTAGTCTTCTGAGGGCAAATAAATTTATGTCTATGCCTAATCTTCATAAGGTACAAGTTAACTCATCTAATGCTACCTGATGAAGAAAAAGACGTGGAAACACAAAATTTGTCATCAGCATATTAATTAAACCCCCTGTATTTTCCCTAATGTCTATCTTCCCTTGACCCCTCCCCACTCCAGGTTACCTGATAATAAAGGGAAATTACCAAATTCCCAATCTGACATAATCTGGGAGGACACAGGGGAATTGTTGCGTGTTCTCCAATGAAAACTTGAAAGTCTGTACCTCTGCTAGCATCTAGTATTATCTCAACAAAACTACAATACTGAGCTTAATTGACACAGCTGAGAAAATCAGTATGGGCTCCTAACTTCTGCTCATTAGAGGGGCAAATCATAAGCTAACAACACCAGCATAATTTCTGTAAACATCAAGGCCTAATAAACAACGTATCTGTTTAACAGGTGCTATGAAGCTTCAGATTACTGCAGCAGCTCACATTCAAGTCTTTAACAATCTTTCCTCCCAAAATGGAGATGGATAAGAGAGCAAACATTAAATATTCAATTGTTATGAGTTAAAGTCTTCTTCTGAAACTGTTTTATTGACAAATCAATTAGGAAAGCACAAACATGAATACGTTTTTAAAACAAACATCATCATTTTTATTATTTATTTATTTTGAAGTTACACAAGGATGCCACAGGCACATTGATGCAGCACCATAAAAAAAACAAATGAAAAACTTCATTCTTTCATATTACTGCTTCAGGTACAGGCCTCACTTGCTACTCTGAGTACCACCTGAGCCCAATCCTGCTTTCTTTTTCTTATATGGCTTGAGATGGTGATTTGTAAACAGTGGGCTCCTTATTCTGTTGTATGGCTTTTTGGCATTTTTCTTATTTCTACACTTTTCTCTTGGAAAGAATTTCCAAATTAGTACTGTGATAACGTATATGGTTTTGACATGAAGGTGTGTCTGGAGAACCACTACTAAGTAAAGAATTCACATATCAATGATATTAAATAGATATTTTCCTTTTACCTTTAATAACTGATTGCTTTAATTATTACTGATAACAATGAATGAGACAATAGAAAAATGGAGAATAACATGAAATACAATAATTCCTGTGCTGGTTTCTTCACACACTCCCAATAAGAAGCATATATTAAGCTGGACAGTAATGTTACAGACAAAATTTGAACTGTATTGTCAGTATGGACCTCTAGTTAATTAACAGTTGCTGAGCCCATTCTCTCATACACACAGACATACTACCATGCAAAAACTGGCATATTTCCTTACATATCTTTTACAAAATCTAGCTATTAAGAGAATTCTTCAGTTATTATATATGTATATAAAATAACAGTAACAAACCACACAGATTTTATTCCTGAATCATCAGAACCTGAGATGCTCAGAATCTTATGAGACCTGATGTTCCTGAACCTTAATATCACCAGATTTTTCTTCTTAGGAAACAAGGTCACTTCTATAAAATGCTAGGAATTAATTTAGTATACCTTGATTATAAAATGATCTAATTGTGCAAGTAAGACTACTGCATCGCAAAATCACATTAAGAGGTCAGATATCAGATTTAACAAGGTTAAATGAAAAAAATCACACCATCTTCACAATCAGTCAGTACAAAATGGCTTTGAATTCCCCATTCCATCTTTGACTCTACCTTAAAAGCAAACCAGAGGGTACAATCTGATTCTGAAATGTGGAAAAGATTATATTGCTAAGATTTATTATTGACACAATTAAATGCCAGCTTACCTGATTGAAAGAGAATAACAAATCACTGCAAAGCCCAGCATCCAAAAATAATATGATAATATATTTCTCCTCCTGAAATAGTCCAGATTTCCATCCACAAAGCTTTACTAATTAATTATAATTTCTGTATTCTCAGTGGAAAAGAAAACACAGAGACCTTTCCAGAATCCTCTCTGATTCTGCCTCCGCTTCCTGTTCTCAGTCTCACTCTATGGTACCCAACATATATCAGAAAACAGCTTATTAGGAGGGGGGGAGGGAAGGGTGGGGGAATGGAGGGGGAGAAGTGAAAAAAATGCAGCACCTAACGTGGCAGCTCCACCTACTGGTAAAGATAATGAATACGTACAAAGCGTCAGTTTGTGAGGCATCTTTATCCGTTTATTCTGACCTGCACTTCAAACAGCTCTTGTGTAGTTAAGTTCCTCCAGGCAAAAAGCAGAGCAGACCAACAGAACCACACGGATTGTTGAATAACCCTTTAAAGACTTTTTCTTAAAATAATTACATTTAAAAACTGTTGTCTATTTACATTCAGCAGAACATTCAGTTTTAAATGTGGTTTCCTTAAAAAATCCATGAGAAAAGAGGAGTGTGTACCCAAGAGAGCACAAACAGTGACTGCAACCCTAACTGGTGTGTGTTGAACTTGACAAGGAACTTTATACTGTCTTATTCATTAAATAATACCATGCAGTTTTGGCATCAAGTTAATTACTTTTATGTGTGTAAAATGTACTATGCTTATATAAAAAGCACAGCTCAAAGTCTTTCCCTCAGACAGGGCTCCCGGGCATGTGCAGATTTACTTCT
Organism: Eurypyga helias; assembly: GCF_000690775.1. Lineage (NCBI taxonomy): Eukaryota > Metazoa > Chordata > Aves > Eurypygiformes > Eurypygidae > Eurypyga > Eurypyga helias. The sequence continues at coordinate 21,030 of NW_010263553.1, read as the reverse complement.
GGTTACCTAGGATTCCTCTGGCCATCCTGGGAAGAATTATTAAAGTGGCTCCAACACTGCCTGGTCCATGGGCAACAGTATTGAGTGAATTATGTGCTTCAGGCAACATATTATTTTGTCCTGCATGTCAGTTTGAGGAGTATTGTGCCTGTGGAAAGCAAGATGTAGAAATGCTGAGCAATGTCAGCAAGTGTGAGCAATATATTGACTCATAGCCTTGCGTTAGAGACCGCTACAGTTCCCACCTAATTTAAAAACAAGCTACCAGCTTTGTTCACTCATGTGGGATTTAATGAACAAATATTATTCCACTTAAAAGAGTGTAAGAGGCAATGATTATTTTGCTATCTGGTAGCTCCTCTATTTTCTTTAAGAACCTCTTTAGTAATGGCTAGAGGTTCTGTGGCTAGACTCCCATTCTCTTCCCACTGGTCACGTACTTTGTTTTGGAAGCAAGGACTCTAGGACAGTCTGCGCATATCCAGCCTGATGGCCACTCCCAAATCACAACTACACAAAGCAGTAGTGGTAACAACTGCCGACAATTGATGTCCCTTACCTCTAGTCTCATATAGATATCCCTATTTAAATTAGCATACTTAAACCACAATCCTTAAGCATTTGTGTCAATTTGTGAGTAGGCCTGTTGATACAAATCGTTTGCTGCGTGCTTGACAGACATAAATACCAAATTCCTAGATTTGGCTAATAACAGCAAACAGAAATACATTTTGAAAGGGTGTATGTATTCTGCATGTACGGAATAATCTCTGTATATTAAGTGAAAGAGCTGTTCCCCCCAGCTTGCAAATGTAGCTGCATTACTTACCTTGCTTGTTTTTTGTAAGACTAAAGCACAAGGGGACACTCCAGATCACACTGTTCCAACCACACACACCCTGCCCTTTCATTTCAAAGAGACTTTGAGGGTGTGAACATATACCACAGTTTTATAAGAAAAAAAGAGATTTGTTCTCCCTTTGATTTTAATATTCATATTTTCAAACTTTCAGAAGTTAAGGAGGAATCTATCATAAAAATATTGTCTCTAAAGCACTGATGTTGCTTTCATAGGATTATGTTAATTTAGCAAACCCATGATTTAATAGAAGATTGTGTCTTGATTTTAAACTGCTTATCTTGAAAATATTTCTCAGTGGTCAGTTTTGAACCTGAGCTGGTTCAGAGATTTGATTCTACAAGGTTTTATAGCAGCAAATTCTTAGAATAACTAATATGTTTGTGCTGATGTCCCAAAAGATGACATTACATTAATATCGTATTACTGAAGAACTCCCAGTCCTTCTTTTTTGTGGTAGTGCCCTTATATTGATTGCAATCTTCTGTGATGTACCAGTTGGCACAATGACTAAACGTGCTGTGTTCTACACCAAGACAGCTTTCTCATAGGCGTAAGTCTGATATTAGAGAAATATTGTGTCACTGATTAAGAAGGTTAAATTTTCAACCCTCACACTAAAAGAAACAATCCAGGAAAGGAAAGATTTGTTCGTAGAAATGATCATGCCACTCAAAGTCATGGTAAATATCCATTTATGAATATGGCTCACATAGGGCTCATATTCCTGAATCAATGTACAGTGTGTACAGTGATTAGTATTCATTGAAACTGCTCAGAGTCTTTGATTTTCTGAGAGTTTGAATCATGTTCTTAAGAATTCCTTAGCACCTTTTTAATCTATCAGTGAAACAACAGTGCAGAAACAAAAACCTATGCAATATGCATAAATATACATTTATACTACAAATTCATCAAACCACCTCTATGGAACAACACCCCACCCACACATACCTGAATTTTTAAACATGAAAATTTCATTTAAAATAATGATCTTTCACCACACAGTTCTATAAAAACCATATGCAATACATACTATGTATATCAGACGTATACACGCTAGGTATGCAAAATCTCTCTCCCTCTTTCCTGTGCCCACTCAACAGTCGGCTGCCACATCTGAAAATCAGAAGTGATCATTTAAAAGACAACAACAGATAGACCACTGACAAAAGTAATTTATAACAATGCCACCCTGGCACTTGTTTCAATTTCAGTTATTGGTACAACTTCTAATGAATCATGGCTGAAAGTTCATTTCAGAAAATACATTTAAAAATATGACTGGAAAAGCCCTGACATTTCTAAATAATCTTTGTCTGGGAATCCTGCCCCAGGTGCAGTTATGTTCTTGGTAATGAGTGAATAAATGCAAAGCTATTCAGTCACTTTTAACTAAGCAGCTGAAACAGATACGTTGAAGTATCTTAGTTGCAAAGAGAAAAATAATTTTGAAGTGTTAAACATGAATGGATACAGCCCTGGTATGAGGTCTCAGAGAAGGGCAAGCCCTGTACATAGCTCACATGTAACTTCTCAGGAATGCAGTCATCAGCTTGTTTTAACATCAAATACTTTGTTTGATTAATGCCATTATTTTTGGACAATAATTCTCTGTAGTAATTCTCAGGGACTTTTGTGAGCACTATGCATTACACTACTCATAATTTATCAAATTAACATGTACTTAAAGGCATCAAAATACAAGACATGCTTTCATATCTATTCCTTTGACTACTTGGCTGTATTAGCCTATGAAAGTGACCTAAGTTGCAGTATTTAGATAAGTGAGGTGGATCTGACTTTATTCAAGTTCAAGACTGGCTGATATAAATGTACAAATGTATTTTTCCACCTTTGGTTTCTTTCTTTTCTTCTTTTTGTCTTTGTTCTTTTTGTTCTTCTTTAGAGTGCAGACCCCCAAAAAAATGCCTTTAATAAATTTTGTAGCAGAGTTACTAAAGCAAGCAATGGACCTGCCACAGTGGCTTTCCAGATAATAATCTGCACTTTTACTTGAGAATCTATTTTTATTTGACTCCCGCTTAGCAAAATCTAAGCAAAATTTAGGGAAGGCAATACACTCAACTGCAGTGGAAGAATGTGGTCTGGCATTTAAGGAAGGTCAGTGTTAGGCTTGGAAAGCAGTTTCAAGTTTCTTTTTATTAAAAATCTTATAGAATTATAATAACCTATAATCTTATAGGTTGCACATGCAGAATTTCAAAACTGGGAAAGAAAATACAAAATATAGCGAACAGTGAAATGCTGTAGAACAGAACTGCAAAACTTCCTGGGGTAAAGAGGAGCCTGAGGATATGCCTCAACTCTACATGTTGCATCAGTAATAACATAATAGTCTGTTTGTATAAGATCTCTTGAAAGTATAAGGACTTCATAGTAACTTAAGCCTTTGCTAAAATATTTTAAAAGGCCATAGAGCATACTATCTGAAAAATTATCTGCTTTAAGGTATTAATAATAATATCACAGTAAATATATGTGATCAGCCATATGTACTTTAATGATTGTGGCTTTTAATAATAATACAAAAGTATTTTAACATTAGTGTTACTAAATAATAGCTAGACCCCTCCTATTCTTGTAGAAAAACAATACGAAGGCCACACGCAAATAGCCTCAGACAATGCAGTCCCAATAATTCCATTTTAGTAAAAATTAATTAAAAACAAGTCTCAAAAAATAAATCACCCCCACCACCTTGCATTTTGTGCCTAAGCACTTCTAAAGTAGACCACTAGTTACAACTTTCCTGTCAGTCAAGTGAACTATGATCACAATTATAAAAGTATTGTGAGTTGAAAAAAGTGCACACAGCAATCACAGCTTAGAGATGTCTTAAAATATTCAGTTCTACATACAGTATATATATATACACAACTGTGTGCATATATAAAGAGTAGGGATCTTGTGTATCTACATTCTGAATAAATAAGATAATCATGTGAGATTGATACCTGTTTAGTCCAGTGGTCTGGTACCACAGACTTCTAGTTCAAGATAATTAGCAGCAGGCAATAGTAAAACAAGTGGTCAATAAAAAGATTTTTTTCTTATGCCAGTGATCCTCAAGCTAGAGGTGGGTCTAGCTGGCACACTACTAGCAGGAGCTTTACCACCAATTTGGCATTGTTCATTAATCAGTGAGAGAGTTGGTGAAAAGTTCCATAGGGTTAACTGGGAAGATGTAGCTTTCCCACTATATATGTGCTAGATGTTTCTATCCTTTAGCACGTAGCAGGCACTGCATCTGCTGCCACTACAGAAGCAGTTTAGGAATTTCCAGGTGCTAGGAGCAATATTTCTTCTACTCTTGTTAATCTTGCATGATAAGACTTTTTATACCTATTCCAGCATAAAACAGGAGAGCCATAGAAGACAACTAATTCATAAGGAAATACTTTTTTGCATGACATAATATACCTTAAGAACTTACAGCCAACGCCTTAGGAGGATTCTGAAAAACACTAGATATTTATGTGAGTAATAAGAGTTAGAACAGGGACAGGCACTGACTCAGATAATAAGGATTCAGTATCTAAGGCCTGCAAGCTTCTTGAGTAACTTCCAGAACATAAAGTATGTTTGTATCTCATTCCCTCATCTATGAAACGGGGATTATAATTCCTGACTTCAGAAGAGGCTATAGGAGAAATATTTTGCTAGCCAACTGTGCTGTGGAGAACAAGACTGAAGAAGTATTTTAATATTCCCTGTAATGTCCGAAGAGGTCAGATAGACCTAGGAAGCTATTATCTTATCTTGTCCTTATATATTCCCAGGACACAGTGCATATTCACAAGAATCTACTATAAGTATATGACCAGGCAAATAAACAAAGTCAAAATGCAAGCAAGCAGTTTCAGAGTGAATACGATTTCAGATACACAGGTTTTAAGAGGTGGACAAATGAATTAAATGATACCTCAGCAACAAGTGCAGTAGTACTCTCAGAGCTAGTAACAAAATCTAATAATGTTCTCCCAGGACACCTATAAACAGAAAGATTGCATTCATATGTTTTCATTCCATTTATTGCTACTGAGTCATGTGGTTTAATTGGTCAGATGAAAGGTAATCATCACTTGGAGAGAGGGGAGGTTTTGTTAAGCAAACCTCAAGTTATGATTTATTTATTTGCTAGTCTTTTAAAGCTGCAATGCCTAGAAGAATTGCTCCATTTAATAACATACGCTTGCCAAGTTGATTTTGCATTAGAAAGATTCTCTGCATCTCACAGTATGCCTAGCAGTTATCCACACTGAAAATAGCAGCTTTATAATTAAACCGTGAAATATACCACATTGAGACGATACAAAATGTCAAACAATTGACTAATATGTTAAAGAAAAATAATTTTACCTTGATCTGCTTTTGGCTAAGAATGATGAAGATACAGGACATGGAAACCGTTTGGTGCACTGAATCGTGAAGTAAGCACAAGCCTTAATGGTTCTGACTTTAGGCATACCAGTGTCTCAGAGAGCAAAGATGGAGTGATACATACTTTCAAAAACTGTTGTACACATTCCTTTTCAAATCTGTCTTCACCACTGGTCATTAAAAGGGACTTCAGTGTTAGCCCCAGGCACTCAGAAAATTACTTGCTTTACTTTTTGAAAATATTATGAATGTGATTTAAAATATTCCCTTCTTCAAACATAATTATCAAGACAAAATAGTTTTCATTACATAGAAAAATCTTAAGAAATCTTTTAAATTCCAAACCTGTCTTTCATCTTAGGTGGAGGTAAAAAAACTGGCAGCTTGCACTAATAAACCTCAGATGCAAAGATTTTAGATACGAAAGAAATGTAACAAAATTAAAAGATTGCTGATGTTCAGTAGTCACCAGGGTAATTTTAGCTAAAGTAAAAAAATATGTTTCATGTTTAGAGTCACCTTAAAGTTCAGTTTCACTCCAATGAGTAATCTGAAAAGGTGACTCTCAGGCTTTAAAGGCAAGAATGATAGGCTTTGTGATTTCATCAGATCTAAATAACAAAGGCTGATAACTTCTGATTGAGATGAATTTATGTCTCTTAATAAGATGACACTTCAAGGAACCATGAACCTGTTCGCTCTGCAGACCTGTCTTTTGCCTTAGCAATTTACATATTCAGGTCTAGAGTTTGAGAGTTAAGAGATATAGGGATAAAAGAGAGTTAAGAGATATCTGGATAAAAAAGACAAAAACTGAAAGTAAGCATTCTAAATACGTGAAACAACTGCTTCTCTGAGGCATATAAAGGACAGGCATACATAAGCGCATGTTAGCCAGGATAGCTATTGGCATTGCTCCCTAGGCTTAACATCCCATGTGCTGTGAAAACTGGAATTTGACCTTTTGTGCCATCTCGTCTGGGTAAATGTTTTTGCATGATTTAATAGAATGGTTATTTTTTATGCAGATGACTATTGGCCATGTTCTTAGAGGCAAAGAGAAATTTTTGGTAGAAAAGAGCTCTATCAGCATGGGTGAATAAGCAGAAAAATTCTAGCTATCCTACTTTTAAGATGCTAAATAATAATTTAAAAAAAAATTGTTCAATAGATATTGTTTTCATTCCTATATAATTACAATTAATACGAATAATAAAACTATGAATAAACCATGCTTCTAGGTGTTGTTGGAGAGCTTTAGTGGATTTAGAATCAGGTCTGAGAGATTTACTGGAATTTGTTGCTTCTTACAGTGTTGTTCTGTATTTTTCATAGAAAATCTCTATTTTCTCACATATTTGTAACGGGGCAAGTTTTTGGCACTGAAAAATGCAGTTTTTATAAGTTTTTATAAAATTAGAAAATTCCTGTGAATTTCAGCAGTTTATTTTTTATTGTCTTAGACTTATTGTGGCATTTTATTATGGTATATGTGAGATGTTATTGTATCTCATTTTTATTGTACTCCTCACAGAGGATACAGAAAAGCAAAGCTAGCTTTGCCCATGAGCTTTACTATCAAGATGTAATTGTCATATACCTGCAGATTGAAGAAGTGAGTGATAGTGTGTGGAAAGATTACAGATTTTTTTTTTTTTTATAAGAATAAAAGTTTATCTGAGTTTGGCAGAGAGAAAATAGTATTTATAATGGAGCTGAAATGCATGTTTCTTCCCAGTACTCCTTTAACTAAACAGTTACTCTAGAGCTAAGAATTGTATATTAGTATTATTATAAGTAATAGTCACACAATCTCCAATCTCTTGTAATACTTTTATCTCACTTTTAATATTTCAGATTAATTCAAATTATTTTTTTTAAGATGCCATAAAAATTCTTGTTCACTTTATGAAGTAGGTTAAGTTAACACTCGAAATTTTAAGGTTACATACTCCAATGAAATTATTGTTTTTTGAAAAGTACATTCAGTAGGTTAATTGAAGTAGGCTTTACAATACCTGCCTCACCAATTTAGGCCTATAGTAGCCCTGTATTCATTCATGGTGCATGTCCGTACAAAGTTGTCGCATTTTCCTGGGAAGTACTTCATGTTCCGTGCCCCTTGGGCGTTTGAACTGCAGGGTCTGCGTGGGACGCCACGACGCGCTGCAGCACCACGGACAGCGCTCACCCCGCCCCCCTCACGCGCAGCACCAACAGTTACCCAAAGCTCACTGTGCTTTTCAGCCAAAGCCTTTTTCAAGGAACAAGTATTGTTTTTTATACAAAACAGTGTTTTAGAGCAAAATTTTCTTAAAACAAGGTCAAATGAGAGTGTATTTTTGTGGCAATCGGATTTCTGAAACACTCAGGCCATGCTCACACAGTAGGTATTCTGAGCTATTATTACTATTACTTGAATAATTTTTGTACTTTGGGGTTTTAGTACTGTCATAGTCCATGATCCCATTTTAGGGATTGAAAAAGCATAGATATTGCTCTTCGTCCTGAAGAACTGACACTCCAAGGGTTTGTGAAAAACATGGTGAAGGGTTTAAGCTGACACTTCAGTGGCTACTGCACATCCACTTCCCTGTGTTGATGTTAGTGAATTTTGTGATGAGTTAGATCAGGCATGCTAATTAAAAATTCCATGGTTTTCATCTAGATCCATTCCTAGTTAGCTCTTGCACTTTTTCCTCCCCCAAACCCCATGTTTTGATGCGATGAAATTTTCCTCCACAGCTGAGAATTGTTGAGACAGCCCTGCGTACAGGTGGCTGGTAGCTGTTTGATGTGGCAGAGCAGGTGTAAGTGATAGAAAACTTTTAAAGAAATAGAGAGATAAAAGTAGACACACTCACCTATACAACATTCCAGCATTCGTCATCCTTTGGTAACAGTAAGTCTAACATTGCTGTCATGGGGGTTGTGGAGACAATTGGGGTGAAGTAGTCAACTTGCATATTAGTCTTTTATAACAGTATCCAGAGTACCCAAGAGCAGTTTCAAGATGCAATAAAATACAGAAGACAGCCTTGGGTTAAAATAAATAAAACAGATCACTGTAAAACTCTTTATTGAGCAATAATGTAACAGTCCTGGCTAAATCCAAGCATCTGTTCCTTTTGTTTTACATAACAATTTAATTTTCTCTGTCTTTCAATAAAAATATAAATGCAATTTGTATTCTGTAGAATCAATAATCAAAGGGGAAAAAAGCAGGCACTCTTATTTTCTGCTATCTTGTAGTGTTGGTTCTCAACAAAAAATGACTTGTTTATTTTTAAACATAACGTGAATTAGTACATAGCAAAACAAAGATATCTAGCAGTACCTTGAGTTTTCTACAGTTAACTATACATATATATCCATATACTTACTTCATTAATGAAACAAATGCTGTGCAGTTTAAATCTCAAACTAATTTTAAAAAAATATGTAAGTATTTATTAGTCCTAGCCTACTTACTTTATTTTAAAGCTGTATAATCAAGGGCTAAGATGGGATTTAAAACGAAAACACAGTTGTTCTGGGTGGGTGTTAAGAACCCAGCTGAGCTCATTTCCTTGCCAGAAGGTGGAGCTAGCACTTAATATGCTGCCGCCTTGTTTCCTCCCCCTCATCTCTTCCCCCCCTCCTCTTTTTTTTTCCTCACAACCAATTTTCTGATCGATGCTGGGATTCAAAGAGTGAATCTCAGAAGAGGTACCAGGCGAAAAGACTACAGAATACTGCAGAGGTTCCTTTGTTGCTTTAATGGGGAGGTTCTTTCTTCATTTTTTTTCCTTTTTCATTTCAGTGAAATTAGGAGTTTACAAGCTGCTTTGCCCAGGAATCTGAACCTGCAGTAGAAGGAGCCCCATCATCTACAAGTGTATGGATATTTCTTGTGCCATGATTTGTAATTCTGTTTTAATCAGGTAAGACAACATAATGTTTAATTAAAATGCTTAGGCAACAAATTCCTGTTGTTTTGTAGCAAGATTCTTCTCTTGTGGTGCCACACCTAGTTTTCAATTAATATTAATAGAGCAAGAGGAGAGGAAATAATGGCCATCTTTGCTACTGCATGGATTTTTCATAATATTTGATTAAGTCTTAGCACAATAATAAATAAATGTTGTTCTTTTGAGTTATATGGTCTTATGCTTTTTTAAGGTTATATATTTATAATTAGAACTACTGTTGAATCTATATTTTTCATCCTAATTGTGGTAATTTGTTGCTGTTGTTTTGAAGTGGTCATCCACAAGTGTTTTATTTTTCTACTGGAAGATATATTGGCACTGTGTCCAGAATACAAATTGGAGTGTATTTTCAAGCATATGAATGCATCCCTGGGATTGCCCAGCCCTAATGCAGAAATATGCTGTTGCTTCTTTATACCGTCTTCAGTGAGAGGCTTTCTTTCCTTCCTCAATCTTTTTTTTTTTTTTCTCCTGTGAGGTATAGGAGATTTACAGGATTCTCCCCTCCCTCATCTCCCAAAACAGCCTCTCCCTGATGGAAGACAGAATGGAGGACTTGTCTGTGACTAAACATGGTTTTCCACTGTTGCAAATATCGTATGAAGCACATATGTCTTGTGAATTGCTTTATATATACATAAATTTTTATTGTAAAAAATGTTATTCTATATTGCATGAGAAAAAAAATTTTTTTTTTTTTAGATGCATGATACACACTGGGAGAGACAGCAGAATGACTCAGGAGGTGGGAAGCTCATGCAGCACCCCCTGACTCTTCTTTCAAATCTTCTGGGTTTTTTCTTACCTTTCCTTAATTACAGCAGTAATTTATTTAGTTGGGAAAAGCAACATAGAAATGCCTTGACCTACACAGTCACAGAATAGAGAAAGGGCTCAGTAGCCAGTATGTGAGAAAAGAGAATGTGTGATTCAATGTGTTTTGCTTTCTATTATAAGGTGTTAAGTAGGAAAGCACTCCATCAGAATATTCACACACCTGTGTAAAGGTACACTGGTTTTTAGCAGTGATTAGTGAAGTGACAGAAAATTGCCTGTTGGGATTTGAATGCTAGATGCTGCCTTGGCTTTAGGTGATTTCTTAAATATACATGAAATGTTAAGAGGGTTCACAGGCGTTCTTGTTGTCTATGCATGTTCCCTGCTTAGTCGTGTTTTTCTGGTCAGTGTTTACAGTATGTACATATGGGTATGGCTCAGACATCATAGTGTCTGAAGAGATCTTCACTCGATGGTAAAGGATCATCCATTCTTGAACAGTTTTGGAGAAAAGATGAATAATTGTGTCCAAATGAGCTGCAGTTTTCTCCAGGGACAAATGCATTTAATGGATGATGCTGTCTTATGTCTATAGGCCCCAATTCAACAAACAGGCATGTCGATGGGATGACTCATGTTCTTAGTATTAAGCAAGTGGATAAGTACCTGGCTGTTCTCTTCATTTCTAAACTGCATCAATGTTCAGGGAGAGAATAACTTTTTTTTTAATCAGAGATGTTGTAGTGTTCATAAAATGCAGTTAGTAGGCCAAACTAGCATATAGCTTTAAAGGCAAGCTATAGATTCACTCTTACATTTCAAAACCAAAATCCACTCAGTTGTTAGAAGCCTTAAAGGAAGATATTGAAGCTGAATCCTTACAGATTTTGAGCACAGTCATTTTGAACATTAGTCTTCGGGAAATACAAACACATAAATGGCCATATTGTATCAAACCATGATCCAGTTACCTTTCAGGTGTTTCTGACAGAGTTCAAGAGAAAGCTGACTCTCCCTATCTTTTGTGAAACTTAATTTTAGGGGATATTAAAACCTTTTTGTTTTTCTTGTTCATCTGAATTACTCTGAGGTGTACTCTGTAGACATATATGCAGCAGAGACCAGCAGATCCACTCTGCAGCCAGAACAAGAGGCCCAGCAGCAGTTATGCTGCCAGTGCTGCTTTCTCAATTTCTCCATCATGGATCTCGATGTATGGATTTGCTGGGTCACTACCTGCAGCCCTGCTCTACCCCTGAGTAGCCCCTAAGCTCTCCTCCAGAGGGGACAGAGAGGACACTCGGATAGGCTATCAGACACTCTGATATAGCCTGTCTGCTTGAATCGTACAGGCAACAACAAAGGCAACCACAATCCTTCCTTAGGCATGCAGCTCTCAGGTGGGGCAGGAAAATCACAAACAAGCTTTTTATTGTGTTTCTTCTGTTGTTTTAAGGGCATGCGCACACACACCCCAACTTCTCCAGAGGACAGTGTGGATCCTTTGCTGTGGCAGACCCTGGCCCTGTACTCGCCCAGAGTGGGGGCATCCTCTTGTCCATCAGAGGCCCCTGTTCCTCTCTCTGCCCTTGGCCCCAGCTTGCTGAGCAGGTGTTGGGGAGCACAGAGGCCTTCTTTCTAGAGGCTTCCTGAAGCCACTCGAAAGAATCCATTTCTTGCGTCTCCTCTCGCTGACACCTATCAGTCTGAGATACGCTGGGTTAAGATATTTCTGCCAAGGGTGACCTGAATCTCCTGTTCTTATTGTCTTTGAAAGACAAATAATGGGCCTGACTTCAAAGAGGTGTTAATGAGGGGAGGAAAATGATGTTGTGATCCCTAAGGATAAGAATCATTAAGAAAGCTGAGGAAGTTAATAATCCTGTAATCACTGTATGTTTAGGAAGATATGCAGCAAAGATTTGGGACCAAAATACTAGAGAGGGCAATTCAACAAAACATTGAGTAACTATACTCATGTTATTCAGTTCAATTTAATTTTGTTTCCTGGCTTGCAACATTACTTCTCTTATTTCTGATCCTGAACCTACTATTGTTCCTCTTCCTACCCTTACCTCCACTGTAAATTTGGCTACTTCCTCTTTTTGGTTTGGGACCAGCAGGACTTTGCTTCTGCTCCTAGTTTCAGCATTTGATCCCTCAGCAGCTATCATTATCATTTGCACTGGAGGGGTTGCTAATGCTAGGCAGAAACACGGCCAACACGTGGCAGCTCTGTAAGTATTTATTGAAAGCCGCTAAGAAGCTTTTTCTGAGCGTATTCAGAAATTATTTGAGAGAAGTGCTGAATGGCCAGATTTCAATAAATTTAAACAGGAGCAACAAAATGCAAACTCTTAGATTGCCTGAGCAGCCTGACAAAATTAAGAGTAAAGAGATTGTAGCAAAAGTTCTTTTTAAAAAAAAAAAAAAAGTATGGCTGGAATTATATTTTAATGCTTTAATATTATCAACATACTCATTAAATAATCAAAAGTTTTAATCTTCCTATTTAAAAAAACCAACAACATAGATTCATTGTTCTTTCTTTTTGGCTTTTCTTTTCACTAATTTACAAGTTAAAAAAAATACTTTCAAATTTTTCCCAATAAGCAGACTACAAATGTAGTGAAGTTTTGTTCTTATAAGCATTCAAGCTGAGAGAAATATGAATTATCATGAGAACACATGGATTGCATTGTCAAGTTAAGCTTTTCTTTCTAGCTTCATTGAAAGAAGCATGTTGCCATTTATAGTGTCCTTAAAGAAAGAAATCAGGATGAGACCAACAACATAAACAAATTCAGTCTCAACAGTTAAGATTTGGCAAAGCTGAAGGCATTGAAAAGAGATTCTCACGATGGAAGCTATTAAGCAAACAAAACTCTGCCAGCTCTGTTTGTATCCTATAGAAAAATGTTCAAAATATACTAAAACATCAACAATAGTTTTTATTTTTTAGGCTCTTTATCTGAAGTTCAGTGATTGTTTCTGTATGAAGTTTTCTTAGGTTTTGTGTAATTGTTATCATAGTTGCATCTTGAATCTTAGCTCAGTTTCCCTTAAATATAGGAAGAATCTGATTTTGGTCAGATGAATCTTTTTCTGACCTGCTAATGCTAGCCAGTTCTTGCTCATCTTCTTTCTGTAGATCCTCACAGGTATGTCCTATTAAGTGGTGAAAATGCAGACTTTCCCCATCGTGAGAGAGGATCATGTTCAATAAGATTAAGATTGCTCCATGCAGTGTACAGTTACCTTATTTGGACAAAATGATAATGTAACACTAGCAGAAGTACATTTTGGGATGATGGATGTCCAGGTTTTGAACATACAGCAAGAGGTCTTCTTGTGGTTTAAAATAGGCCTGTCATATGACAGGAGATGCCTGATTTTTATGCCATATGGTGCTGCTTGTCTGATTTTAAGTGGAGTTGTACGGCTTTTGAGCACATTTAGATGATGTCAAATGGCCCACTCCAGCCAAAAAAAATGGGTACTATTCAACCCTGCAGTAAAAAGCATGACTGTAGTAGGTTTAGCAAGCTCTCAGCTTAGTCCTTTGGTTTCAAAGACAGTGTATGTGCTTTACGGAACCGTACAAACTCAGCTGACTATTTTGGCTACTCGTTTGGCCTGCTTAGCCTATCACTCCATAGCCTCCTGCTAACTGGTACTGAGCTAACTAAATTAGAGCTACACTGTTGCCACGTCTAGTGCTGTCATTCCTCTGACAGTAGTGCAAATTTTGCTTTAGCTAAATTATTAACAGCAGGCTTTCAGAGTGGGACAGCAACAGCCTTCCAGTTTGAATGGGTGTTACTTTTTTTTTTTAAATACCATCCTCACCACAGTGCAACTGCAAAATTCTCAGCAGACTTTGACCCCCGTGTAGTTTTGTTTGATGATAAATGTAAATGACTCACTCTTAAATTAGGAGTCTGACTCAAATTCTCTAAAGCAATACACCGTGTTCTAGACTTACCCATTTGTCTTGGTAGGATCACAGATATATTAGGAGCCAGATCCCACAAATGTATACAAAATGGAGTCAGACGCATGCAGAAGAATTTGACAGCCTGTGGTCTCAAGAATATTGGTCAGAGTTTAATGCATTGTAAGGTGGATACAGACAGAGCAAGGTCAGAAAGAAGTGTCCTTTCCCTAGACACTGCGATCTGAATTTGATGTTTAAAAATGAGTTCCATAAACAGGCGCCAACAAAAAGAAGGTTGAAGTAGCACCCGAGTATGAAATAGACCATGTGCTTATAGGGCAAATTTCTATACATTTCTATATACGTGGTTTCTATAAATACAGCCACAACTATTATAAAACAAAAACTCTGCCCAGGATATTTGAAATCTGACAGCCTAACTCTAAGTATACTCATTGTGTTTTGTTTATCAGTAAATATTTCTACCCAATAGAAACCAGTGGAAAATCCTACCTCTTGGGCCACAAGGCAAGCTTTGTTAAATCAGTTTTTTGCCCCCAGAAATTTCTGTCGAGGTTATTCTAACTGGGACCGTGGCGCACACGGTCACATCACAAGAGTATAACAGGTGTATTTGTAGAGTGTGTGAGCTCCATATGTTTTCTCTTTACTGAAAGTCAATAATGAAACCATGGAAACTAAAGGAGAAGTACTGATACCAGGCAGGATGAAAAAAATCTTCCATCTGTAGTTGCAATAACCAGAAAGCAGACATGGGGCAAACACTGCATGATTGTTTCCAGATTGAGAGTCCAGTGATGGCTGCATAAACATCCTGATGGCAAAAGCACTCGCACAGGTTAGGTTTTGCTGTGCAGGGGCAGGTTTCCATTTTGTCGAATGGGAAGTACCACAAAAGTGGTGATGATAGACAGCCTCCTAGGTACTGTGATAAAACGACTGGAAGATTCTCCTAGTGAAGCAAGGAGAATATGATTTGAAAATACTGGTGTGCAGGATGAGCTAATGTTTTATTTTAATTTGGCTTCTGGAACATACGAATAGACAAAATGGAAAGCACCCAATTTTACCGTCAGGTGCAATGGTAAAATGCAAATCTTTGAAGTTATTAAGGAAATCAATTTTATTAGGAAGCAATAGACTGTAAGCCACATTTATGAGAGTCAGTTTTCAATGGAATAATATTTTACATTTTGCAAACAGTTTGCTTTTGTAGTTTTGTTGGCTAAACATATGCCCCACTCAGAAGATTTTCAGGAGGTATTGTTTCAAATTAGGTGGTTTTTAGAATGTTTTCAGTTAGAGTTAACATTTAAAGCGCTCCACAGCCTTTACAACATTTGTGTCTGTAAAGATATCTGTGCTTTTCCCAGCTGTAGTTTTTCTGAAATACACGATCTTTGATCTGAGGCAAAGCTTCAGCCCTCTAAGCCAAGCTGATGGCAGGCTAGTCTTCACACAGAGAGAGATCTGTTAATCTACTCCACCCGTACCCTTCAGGAAAAAAAAAAAAATTTGCATGTAAGCCTCAGGGTACAAAGATGATGACCTTTAATATTATATAGGACACTTGGGTGCTATTACTCATGCTGGTATCTTGTTCTGTGAAGCAGCAGAGGCTGGGAACCCAGAAGCATTCTTCATTGCTGGGAAAGGGATTATATTGCATTTCTTAGTATTGACCTCACTTCCAAATTAGTTTAAGGATTCACACATTCTCAAAATAATCTGTTCGTAGTGAGAAAGATGATGGATATGATGCAGAAATTGAGTTAAATGGTATAAATATTGTGAAGATGAGCAAACAGCTCTGTAACTTCGATAAGGAGAGGAAATATCCTCTGGGAATCTAGAGAAGAGTGAATGATGGGGGGAAACTAATCAAATGTAGGGGTGAAAGAAGAAATTTTAGGAGGGTACAGAAATTCAGTTCAGACAAGAAAAAAATAGAATCCATTGTAAAGCAGATACAGAAGTGTGTATCTGCTCCTGTACAGAGGTGAGCAGTATGGCATGCGTGGCTCCAGTGGGAAGATCTCCTTACGTTGGTACGGCTCCAGGTCGCAGGTGATACTGCGAGCAAGGAATGCTTGTGGGAACTCTTTGGGGAGCTCTTGTATTCCCTCTAATCAGAACCAGTTTTGCTGGCTCAAGCATAGTGGGAAAGGAATAACTCTCCTGAGGAGGTTTGCAACATCTGCTCCCTTGCTTTATGCACATGTACCAACAAATGCAATGTACTCAAAGAAAATTTACAGTTAGGAAATTATTCTGAACTGGAGTAAATTGTCAAACTCTACTGAACAAATCTCAGTTCGAAATCACCCTGATATAATGGGCTGCAGTTGTACTTTAGCCTAGGCTTTTGTAGATTATCCTGAGCAATCCTTCTTTGCCCCATAGTTATAAAATGATACTATAATGAACCAAGCCACCACTCTTCCTGAGGTTACCTTGAAACTGCATTTCTTTTTTTAAAGACAGTGACTGAACCTTACAGCTGTTGTTTCTCTGTGGTTTGTTTCACGAGTTTTTTTTCCATCTTTTGAAAAAATTCAGGAGCTATATTAGTTTAGTTTTGGGCAGATATATGGTGTAACTGCTCAACTTTACATTTCTGGCACATTCCCATGATTAAAAGTAGAAGTTTTCTTTACATTCCTAGCCAGGAAAGTGATGTCTAAGTATAAAATATAAGGCCCCCTATTTATTGCAATAATACTCTGCCATCAGGTAACTTACTAAGGGATTCTCATGAGTTTTGTGTGTTCCAGCCTAAGGCTCATAATAAGTCAGGGGACTATTATAAGCCATACTGTGCAGAATGTCAGAATAAGCACTCATCATGACCTCCTCTGATCCTACATTTATGAATCGGTGTTGCTCCCTCAAGCCTTTAAAGTTTCTTGATGGTATTACCTTTCTGCTCTTACTTAACTGCGTGTGTCTGCCATATGCACTTTGTTCAGAATATTCTCAATTAATATCTTGATATGACAGTTTATCGGGACAGTATAAAAGGCAAGCAGGAACTAGGTCTGGCAAGCTCTTTCAGTTTTTTTAATGGCATTTCTATTTAATTGTGGGCCAATTAACTACTCTGTTTCCTTTCAGATAAAAAAAAAAATCTCTAAATTTAATAGAGACTTGTTTAATGCTCCCTAATGTTGTATATCTGACTGAGCTTTTCATTACCTAGAGAAACAAACATGCTGGTCAGGTCACCAGGGAGTAGTGGTGATGTTGGCTGTCTTCCTTTGCATGGAAGGCAGAGGGGCAGGATGAAGCTGCAGCTCAAATTTTCTAATGGTTCCTGTATGATGGTCTGGGAAATGTGGTAAAACCACTCAGCTGTGTTCTGCCCAAGTCAACAACCATGTTACTCATCAAGGGATCAAATTTCATGCTCTTTGGTTTAATTTTTCCTTTCTGGTTGCCAAATTTTGCATACACAGCCAGCCTTATATGCCTCACACTGGTGACATCTTACTTTAGAAGACACACTTGCTCAACCATAGACAAGCCTGTAGTGTGAGGTTTTGGACAGCTGGCAGAACTGTAATAAATCATAACTATTAATTACAGTAATATTTTTTAGGAATATTCAGTTCTCACCCCACCTCTGTTAATGCGTATCAGTATGCAAACAATAGGTATTGTCATATGTCATTCGGTTTCCAAAACCACACGTGGTTCCGCAAAACAAGCGGCTGAAACTTAAAGAGGTGTGGAACTACAAGAGTCCACTAAACAGTTCCTATTTTCAAAAATCAGATTAAAAGTATGTTAGCAGTCAGTTATGGGACACTGAATTAAGGCTGTTTTTTCTATTCTGGAAATCAGACATACGATTTGTAGCCACCTGTGCAAAGAGCGATTTGAGTGAGTTTCCTGGTATCGTACTGAGCAGGATTCATCTCATCTCTCTCCCTTTATAGTCAGCGGAGAGAAACAGGCACTTCTAGGGAACAACTTGCCTCACCGTAAGGTAGATATCTAAAATAGATCAGAAGAGTTGCCTTCTGAAGGACCCTTTTTTCTCCAGTGAATAGGAAAGGCGTTCAGATTGGCTTGGATGCTGCCGCCCACAGATACAGAGATCTGACACCAGGGAAGGTGAATCCTACCTGTGACACAGGCAGAGGTGACACCGGGTTCTCCAAGACAGCACACAGACCTTACATAAAGGCCAGTACTTCTTGCTCACATAGTTGTCATCCTTTTTCCCCTTTCCACTAGTCACTTCTCCCAATCCAGAAGCAGTGCCAATGAATCAAGGAGGTCTCCTCTAAAACAAATCTCGTTGCTTTTAAGAGATCAGCCATATTGTGTACTGCAGAAGAGTGACTGTTGCCTTGTAGTATCTACTGACAAATGAACCAGAAGTAAGGCAGAACTCAGTTCCAGCACATGCTGTCATTTGAGTCCTTCCTGCAGTAATAGGTGTGTGTTATTGGAGTGTTTGTACACAGTTTTCAGGCAACCATAGGGACAATCAGGAGCTAGGGCATGTATGTTACATGTATTTCACAGACCTCTGAACTTGTCATCTTTACAGGTCTCTATAAACTCATTTTAAGATCTTATTGCCCACCCTCCAAGTAATTCCATTCCAGTTATCAGCTTTTTATTCCCTATTATGCCCATCCAGTCCAAGCTTTGTGCTTTGTCCCATCTTTGCTTGCCCCATTATAGTGGCTCCCCTCATAATCCCCTTCCATTTTTTCCCCAGTTTTCCCAGCCTGGTGTCTCCCGTGAGGTCAAACTGATCAACCTAGAAGATTTCCTCAGTCATAATAATCTAAATTCTTCAAGCTTTTTGTGTCCCTGCAACCAGCCTCCAGGACTACTACAGCAAGTTTTCAGACAATCTCTTTATCCAGGCAGACAGCTCTTCCACATATCATTTCCCTGAAGGTTTTTTCTGCTGCCAGCCTTCAATCCCTGAGATGTCTCCCTTTCTTCCTACTTCCCCCTTTTTCCTTCTGTATTTCCTTCTGTATTTTTTTTAATAACCCTTAATAGGGTCATTAAGAACACAAAGACAAAAGCATTCCTAGTCAGCACAGTCCACAAAGACATAGAATTCAGCTGCAGAAAAATCCCTTCAGCTGGACACTGAAACATTAACAGAAAATGCATTATCTCTGGAACTCGCACCTTTAAACCTCTGGGCTGTCCTTCTAAATATATGCAAACTCATTTTTCAACAATTTTGTATTCTGGGCAAGTATTATAGATATCACTCCAACAGAGAAGACCAACATTCAGAATGCTGTTCTGCAGAACTTCATATTCATGCTTTGAAAATTAGCAGCTATAAAATTTTAAAGAGAAATATATATCTGTAGCTTTTTCTTGGAAATAGTTGCATCGTTTGAGTTGAGGCTTCCCTCCAAAAATCAGCATGAGGAAGAAATGGAAAGTTTTGGTGTCAGTGCTTCAAGTTTGGCCATGGGAAGGGGGGGAGGGAGGGTGGGGTGAGGGAAACAACAACAAAATGCTAATAACCCCACAGCACCAAAAAATCCCACACAGGACAGGTCAAGCATCTCGGTAATAAACAGTATTGCCAGCCCCATCTGTAATTACCATGAAACATGAGAACTTGTAACTAGTAGCTGGCTTGGACCCATCTGCACTCTATCCCTAAGGATATAACGACAACTGCTAACCCATAAACCATCATAAGACTAAAAGAACATTCAGAAGTCAATGTGGGACCTCGCCTGTGACTTTATTTCCAGAATCAGTGAAACCACTTTGCTTCTAGCTTATTTGAAGTAGCACTTCCCAAAAAAAGGCAGCTCTTCCAGTAGCAAGGGGAACTGGGTGGAGACCATGCATGCGGGAGGGAGTTAGGCTTTTCAGTTGTGCCTTTTGCAGTTTCTGCCTGCTTCGGAGACCTTGATATGTTTCCAGGTGCAGTTATGTAGTAGGACATGCAGGTAGTGACGTGAGTAGTTCTACTGAGGAAACACAGCCTATGGCACCCTGTCCTTGGAGGCTGATGGATATCTGGGAAGTTAATGCTTCTTTCAAGCTGCATTAACTCCTGCAGGATCCCCTTGGCAGCTGGTGCTGTGCAGCGGCAGGGAGCCTGTCAGTGGCGGCGCAGTTCCCAGGGGAGAATTCTCACGTTATCCATGGAGACGTTTGTTTCCCCCATGTGGGATGGTCCTCACGCTTTCCATGTCTGTCGTGCTTTGGTTTTAGAAATAAGTTCCTCAAGAGGCAGTTGTGTTTGTTACCAATAACTATCTTTGCAATCGCAGGCCTATATAGAGAATACTCCATTTAGATTCACATTTGCTTTGCTTATTCTGCAAAGTTACAAATTAGATGTGTACCTTTTGATGCTCTCTGACATGCACCGAACCTAAATTCAGGGTTATTTGGCATGTGGTGGAGATTATTTTTCCTCAAAAGCATACCAACAGCTTGAAATAAGTATGACATCTTTTAAAAGTGGAGATGATGTAAAAACTGTCCCAGCACCCCGCTCCCTATGTCCGTTTCTATGGTTTTACAGTCACCATTTCCTATTTAAAAAAATAAGCCAAACTCCCCCACACGAAGAAGGGGAGTTGGCTGACTGCAGATAGCAAGCAGCATGGCTGACTAGCCGTATCCAGCACAGGCGGTAAACAAACTTAACAGAAGGAGGGACGATGATTCCCGCTCCACCCTCGGTTCTTTCCCCCCGTGGTGGTAAAGCCTGGACTTGGCACCATCCCTGCTCAGCTCGGGGGACAGAGGGGACCTTGCTTGCCAGGGCTCCACGTTCTGCCCGGGCTGGGGCTGGCCCAGGGCTTGAGCTGTTCCTCGCTGGTGAAGGAGAGGCAGATTCACCTCAGCCCTGCGGCGTTGGGCTCCACCGCAACCCCCACGCCACCTCTGCCTTCATCCGTCCTACATGCTTCCTCCTGCCCGCTTCTCCCGTTTGATCAGGTCCCGCTGAAGCGGGCAAGGGAAGGTTTCCTTCTGGAAAACGCAGTCGGCCTGGAGCAGGATTTTGCGGGGAGTCTCCGCAGCCCGCGGGCGGCGGCGGCGCGGCTCCC
>NW_010263552.1:14556-35761 GCF_000690775.1 Eurypyga helias | reverse complement strand
ATTCTATGATTCTATGAAATAAAAAGGTCTGCAGTCAGCAGAGTATGGTCTAGGCTGTGAGCTGCAATGCTATGAGACAAAACAGATGTAATTATTTTGATTGCATATGTTATGGATGATACCCACTTGATGTGACTTAATCTTCATTTCTGATGCGGTAGCTTCCCCATTGTAACGATTCTGCTTACCAAACTTAAAATACTTGTTAAAAAAAAAAAAATACCAAATGCATGGTTCAGGCTGCAGTTGTAGAAAATTTCCACCAGAATTAATGTCTGTTACTGATGAATGTCTAGGAAACGTGTTTGCCTGCCAGTGAAGGCAAGATACGTCTTCAGACAATGCCCTTCTGCTGTAGTGTTTAAACCTCTGTTTTGGGTTTTTTTGGTAACGTATCCCATCATGGAATACATAGATGATCAGTCAGTAAAGAGAACACTGGTCTACAACTTTGCATCAATCACAACTGCTGTGTCCAGGCCATGTCCAAGATAGAAGGATGGGACGTTTCGTTATAGTTCTGCTCCTTGTGTAGGCCTGTCCTGGACATCAGTAAATGGAGCGGAGTGGCTGCTGTGACAAGAAAATACAGATTTGTTCTAACATTTCCTTTCTTTTTTTTTCTGTTCAGCTTGTCTGCTCATTTGCAACTTACGTTTACTGGGTTCTTCCATAAAAATGGTATGTTTGCTAATTCATTCACTATACTGTTCATTTGCATAGCAACTTTGGAATTCGTATAGATCTGTGAGCGGGATGTTTGAATGTTTTGAATCTTTGCTGTTTGTGGATTATAAGTTATTTAAGCTCAGACTGCCCCATTAGTTATAATATCAGTAGCAATTTAAATATATTGTAGCATAATTATAATGTTAAGCAGTAAGCCTTCTGTGATTTGAGTCAAAACAGTGATTTTATAAAATGGACAATGAAGTATTTCTCCAGGAGTTCCTGAGGAAAGTGATTTTATGGGAGTGGGTCTTTGGGGTATTTGAAGTAGCTTTAAAAAAACCCTTAAGTTTGTGTCTTTTTTTTTTTTTAAAGCCTTCAAATAATTAGAAGATTCAATGTGTTTAATAAAATAAAAGTCTGAGAATAAGTTTTATCAAGTAGAGCCTAGAAATGAGGCAAAGGCCATGTCATTGGTTGTAAAAGCAACAGAAATCATGTTCTATTGTGTCTTTTATGCACATAAGGCTTTACCTCTCAAAATTGGAATATTGGACTTCCCAGACCAGAATGAAGGGTTCTGTTCCTTTAACGAAAGCAGAAGTGACATGTTTTGTGCTGTATAGGCATGGCTAAATTCACTGTCTTCATACTTCCCTGGGAAAAATAAAAGCTGTTTAACCATTAAGATAAAACTGTTTCTAATTTTTTGGTTAAAGTTATTCTGAATGGCATCTTAGTCTCGGATGTAGAAGTTAATAACTGGCCATGTAGCAGGTTTTGTACTTTGGTGTGGATTTTTTTAAAAGTTATGTTTCCTCCTCGGATCTATACGCTTTACCAGATCTATTCAGCAAGATATTTGAAAGTTAGAAGTTCTAAATGTCTGGATTTCAGAATCACTTCTTTATTAAACTGTAATGTTAGGCTGGGAAGGTTATTCAAATCCATAGGTTAGGAACATTCTGCTTCTGGAACTGGAGAATACAGCTGGTCTCAGTGGATAGTATTCATCTTGTTTCTACCCTCAGGAGCATCGTGCTCTATGTTGCCTTCCGTATTTAAGCTGGGAAGCCACAAGGGACTTCTGGGGCCGCTAGTGATAAGAATAGAGACATATAGAATAGAGCTGGAGCATAGGGTTTGCTGATGTGTCTTAGATTCGGATATGTAGCGTCAAAACCAGATCCTTGCAGGACACGATGTAGCAGTAAACCTCTCCTATGGATATTAAAGTTCTGAGTGGATAGGATTGTTGTTCCACAGGCTTTGCTCACAGACCTTCCTTTCCTTACTGCTTTTCTACAATGGTGTGGTCTTGCACACACATAGACTGTACTAGATTTTTCAAGATGTTAATATGACTCTGTGTGGTTTTGACTCTTTAGATTATGTGGCTTCACTGTTAACTATAAAAACCTTTCACTTCAGGAGAGTACTACATACAGTGAGAGCCTGGAGGTCATTTGTACTGTAGAAAAGGGTACCAGTGAGTAACGTATGTGATAGTGAATGTTAAATACAAAAAATATCCTTTCACTTCAGGAGAGTACTACATACAGTGAGAGCCTGGAGGTCATTTGTACTGTAGAAAAGCGTACCGAGTAATGTATGTGATAGTGAATGTTAAATAGAAAAAATATTTAAATTAACAAAGATGGCAAAATTAATATGCTTATTTCTCTGGATAGAAATTATGTTAAGAACTCTTGGAACTGAGAGTGTGGTGGAGTTTTGGTTGGGGTCACCCCTGTCTTCAGTTTCTGCATTTGCCAAGATTTCTAATCATGTCTTGTGTTTACAATTTTTAAAAATCCACTTGTTTCATAAAACTGCTCTGAGGGTCTTTGATGACTTACCAGAACTCTGTCTTGACTGAAACACCTTAAGTTTGTTCAGTGTGGATATAGTGTCAGGAGGAAGGGAAATGACGAGGCATGGGTTATATTGTCTGTATTATGCTGAAGCTTTGCTTTCTGTATCTGATGAGCATAACAAAGTACTTCGCTGAATGTCAGATTCTTTGTGACATGGACTAGAGTGAAGCCATTGTGCTTTTTAACTTAAGCCCATAATGATATTTGTAGTATTTTAAAAGAGCAGAAATAACTTCTTACAGATTCATCCAGTTTTGACTGATCATTATTTTTCAGAATTTCTTCCACAAACTGTGTTTTACCCACATATACAATCGAGGCTTATATTTCTACTCTTCCTCCATATGAGGACACATGTCCAAATAAATATAAATTCACATGATTAAAGGTTCTCCTATTATACAGTGAAATTTATTTGGTAAGGCAGTTCTTAACTGCCATTGCTGATCATACTGCTGGCAGCAGTGGTCTTGAAGATTCCAGGCTCCAGGAAATTTATGGTGCATAGAGTGTGAAGCCGAGTCTTAGAAAATAAGACTTTTATAATATTATTTCAAGAATCCTTTAGTGTCTATTCTGCACATACTTAACCTTGCATAATCCTTAAGTTTGTGGGTGGGTTTATTTTGTGTTTGGGTTTTTGTTTTGTTTTTTTCCCCCTATCTGATTGCATCTGGATCTTAACATTTGATGCAAACAAAATAAGTTTGCAAGCTGAAAAGGAAAAAATTATTGTAGGAAATAATTTGACTTGTCTGTAATTAGAGTATTCTGACATTCCTTAAATCTACCTGTATCCTTTTTCCCTGCTATAAAAAGGTTTTGGCAATACCAAAGGTAGCAAGCTTACTCTTTTGAACGTTGGAAACCAGCTATGCTTTTGAATCTGCTACTATTAGAATAGTTAGGTAGGATATGTTCTCAAGTGGGAGTTTGCAGTAAGTTTGGGGAAAACTGAAACTTAGAATTTGACTGGAGGCCTTTGTGCCTGGAGACATCTACAGTTAAAAAGTAGTTACAAGTGGATTTATACCACTGAACACGTGTTCACTTTTTCAGAACTTAAAATATTTCTCTGTTTAGATAAGCCATCACAAAACTCAGAGAATGAACAAAATTCTGTGACCCTGGAAGTACTGCTTGTGAAAGTTTGCCACAAGAAACGAAAGGTAAAAACGATTTGACAAACAATCAATATACCTTAAAGTAAAATGTTGACCTGATTCTAGAATACCTAATTAACATTGCCATACAACAGAGTAATGGTGAGATGATGCTTCTGTTGAGATCAATGGAGTCTTTAGGAGTTCATCTACCCAAGCTGTTTCCTATTGACTGGGTAAGGGATTCTTAAGAAGCAAATATTTATATATTCAAACATGGATTTTGCTCTGTTTTGTGAGAAGTAACTGGAAGTCTAAAAAAACGTTCAGCTTTGTTCATTGAATGTAGCTTGCTTGTAAGTCAGATTCACTCAGCATGAATTCCAGCCACCTCTATTTTTACTTCAAATTTTTTGTAGCACATCATTAGACTGTTAATTCTGTTGTGATGTCCAGAGGCTTAAGTAAACCAGGCAATCACAGAATCATAAAACAATCTATGCCTTTTAGAGTTTAGAAATAAAAAGGAACAAATTGTAATTGTTTAGAATTCCCCAGTTATCTGCCAAGTCATCTCTTCCCTTGGTTTTTTTCTGTGCCTATGTTTTTTACATTGATGATCTCAATTATTGCAGATTTTTAGCAACTGTGAATCATAAAGAATTTTCATATCTTTTTTTAAGCATATTTGAATTTTCTTGCAGTTTCAGCTGTTTGTTTCATACCAGTTGGCACATTATCTTCACAGCAATGGGAATATGAGAGGCTCAGTAATGCATGCTGTAATTTTTAACCAGAAAGGGCAAGATTTGCAGTCAGATCTTTGTATATTTTCCCCAAGAATGTTAAGCTGTTTTGACATGTTTTTAAGAGTTAATATTGTTTCTAGCCAATTTTGTTTCTTGCCATAGTGTGGTTAAATATGGTAAAAGCAGGAGGTGCTGATGGTTATTTGAAGTGTTTTGCTGCAAGTTTCATGCTTAGTCCGTCTTGCCTTGTTTTTCCAATAATACACAGTGTTCAATGATCTGTTTGAGAGATACTGAATATAATAAATGCTAGGTAAGTGGTTCTTTATCTCCCAGATAGCACAAAGTGCACTTTGTAATATTGGAAGGAGAAGATAGGAAGCCCTTGAAATATATATATAACCAAAACATTCAATTCCTTTAGGTAAACAGAATTAAATTAGTATTAATGACTGTTCTACAATCTTTCCGAATGCCTCATGTTAGTGTTAATTTAATCACATAGAGAAAGATGGCTGCTGCCAGAAGGGGTTATAAAATGCCAGTTTTATTTACACTTTCAAATATCTGTTTTACATTTAAAACCTGGGATTGTTATTCCAGATTTTTTTAACATCTGTTACAGGGCTTATTTTCAGAAGGATGGCAGGTCAAGTATACTTTGTAAACTATATAAATTTTAATGTCTTGACTTTGTATGCTAAAAACCTAAACCTTAGCTTTCTTGTTTTCCTACAGGATGTCAGTTGTCCGATAAGACAGGTTCCTACAGGTAAAAAGCAGGTGCCTTTAAACCCAGACCTCAGCCAAATAAAACCAGGCAACTTCCCATCACTTGCAGTTTCCAGCAATGAGTTTGAACCAAGCAACAGCCATATGGTGAAGTCTTACTCGTTGTTATTCAGAGTAACTCGCCCAGGAAGAAGAGAGTTTAATGGACTGATCAATGGTGAAACTAATGAAAACATCGGTAACTTCAATCTTCAAATATGCTTTTCACAGTTTATCTTGTAGCCATGTATGCAGTTGTCTTCATCAGCAGTGTATGTCGTACTCTGGGAAGGGCCAGTATGGATGAGTGACTGAATTTGCAGTCTTTTCAAGACTAAAATAATCTGTTAACAGTCTTCTCAAGGGGCTGAAATACAGTTGGTAGCTAATTTCACACCAATTTTTACTAATGTGTGAAGGTGTGAGGCAACACTGTTGGGTGGTGAGTAATATAAGAGAGCCCTGCGGTCACTAGCGTTACACCTCCAACAACTCTGGTCACTACTGACTCTGCTGCAGGGGCTGTCATGGTCACTCATAAAAACTAAATGACTGGCCAGTTAAGAAAATACCTTAATAAATTCTTAAAAGCTATTTTCTTATTCTCATCAAGTCATGTTATGTTACATCACAAATGTTAGAACATTGAAGAGCGCGCGTAGAATGAAAAACTTTCTCACTATCTTATAACTACAAGAGGAGGAAGGTCACATCCCAGATTCCTAATGCTGACAGAGTAATGGGTCTATGAATCTGTGTGCACATAACAAAAATATAATTACTGTTAAGCAAAGTGCTGTTGAGCTGTTCATTAAATACTATGTCCTTTTATATTGTATGACACATCTGACATAATCAACAGCCAGTTAAATTTTACATTTGCATAGGAGCTGCTCGGGCTTTTGAATCTGTGCTTACATAGTAATTGAATACCATGTTTCTTCTGTACAGATGTCAACGAGGAGCTTCCAGCTAGGAGAAAAAGAAACTCTTCGAATCGCGAAGATGGGGAAAAGACATTTGTAGCACAAATGACTGTATTTGATAAAAACAGGTAATATTATCCAAAATAAATATTGCTTCTGCTAATCGTTATGAATTGGTTTCATATTAAATCTGTTCTTTATTTTCAGTGTTGGCTGTCTTTGGATGCATTTTTAGTTGGTAGTTGCAATAAAAGCTTAGGCTTGGGTTTTTTATTTTTTTAAATCTGCAGGTTTCATAATGCACATTTTATACTGAGACCTTTTCACTGACAGTTGTAAATAGCTCCCATTTACGAACTTGAGTATTGTCCTGTTAATATGCATCAGTTCATCTGCTCCTTGACAGTTTTTTGACAGGTGTAATTTCTCTTGTTCTGTTAAAGGTCAGTGACAGTGTAATTAAAAAGTAAAACAAACAAGTCTCTGAAATATGCTTACTCCTTATATTCTATTTGCTGGCATAATTTTCTCTGTGCCCTGGCTCCTGCTGATGCAGTCACACGTTTCGTTCTGCTGGCACCTAAAGAAGACATTAGGTCTCCATTACTACAGTGAAATAAAACAAGTAGTTAAAATCATAATGAGCTTACTCTGTCTTGTAGTTTATGTGATGAAATATTATTATGTTATCTTGACACTACTTAATATATTTTAAAGGAGGTGGAGTGGGGTGAATTCATACATAGCTGTAGCTTAGAGCAATCCAGATATCTCAGAAGTAGCATACCCACTAAGTGGACATTGTAGTTGTTTATCCTGCAGAAGATAATACCAGCAACAGCCAAAAATCAGTATATGAAATGAAGAGTTCTGTCCATGGCAAATGTAGATTATGGCTAGATGTTGTATCTAGATACTTCTTTTTTAGTAAAAATAGGAATTACAGCTTCAAGAGGCTGCTTCTTAGAACATAGTTCCAAGTGATTCTGACAAAATGGTTGTTCATCCAAATACAGTTTTAGAAGTCTTGTATTTTGAGTAGTTTTTTAAATAAATGTCCTTCTTTAATCTGTATCTTCTAAGAAGTCTTGACAGTATTTTGTTCTTTACTATTACTTAATTCAAGTGGAGAAGTTCAGTATGTTAAACCTGCTATGAACCATTAGGTGGGTGTGTAGTGATACATAAAATAGATGTTTTCAGCCATACAGTTGAGCAAGTCACACTGATTTGCAGCAGAACCAAATCATGCATAAAAATGAGTATTTTTAAGAAAATATTTTAAGTTTTACTTTATATGAAAAGCCATCTTTGTAATATTAATCGATTTAACAGCTTATTATATGTGGATTTTTTTAAGGTATAAACTGTTCATTTATGTTAACATCTTTTTGCTGTTTGATTGAGAAATTGTTAACATAAGTAATTTTACCCAGACTCCATGCCTGGGAAAGAATTACACGTATCATGCAGATCTAGAAAAAGTATTGTCTTAAGGCCACCATCTGCTCTATTTATATGTTGGTTTTTTGTTTTGTGGTGTGGGTAAATAGAGTAAATGATGGAGTTAGTGTTTTGCAAGATGCTGTCAGGAAATACAGTAAAAGGTCTCTGGTGGCTTACTTGGTGTGTTTATAACTTTATTCTTCTGAGATACTTCTGCTGTAATGCAGTTTACATGTAAAAGAAAAAGATAGGTTGAAGTTTACCTATTCCAGTATCTCTCATTGTAGAAGGCTGAAGGGTCTAGAAAGAGCCTTTTTCTGCAAGACACAATTCCCAGGTACAAACTGTGTAACACTTAGCATACATTCACGTGAAATTTATCTACTTAGCAACAACTCATTTATTCTGAATAATGCTTCTGTAGCTTGTGATCTGTCATCAGGAGTTGAGAGCCACTGCTTCAGAAAGTAATGTCTCAAAAGGAAAAACACAGAATCGTGGGAAAGTGAGGTCGCATTGTAAATTGATACTACGTGCTGATTTGTGTTGGTATCCTGAAAACATACATACCCATGAAACATTTTCCTGAGACTATACTTTTGATTCCATGCTTTTTCCTTTTTGCTTCTCCTGTGCTGTTCAGCATGTGGCAACAAAAGAAAACTAAGAAAAAATCAGAATTTCTCGATCCTCACTGAACAGACTGCTACAGAGGAGGAAAGAGGGTGGGCTAGGGAGGAAAGTAAAACTGGTCAGCTGAGATGATCCAAAGCTGACCTGAATGAAATATGAGCTGGAGGGGGGGCAGAGAGTGTAGATCTTGACCTATTGGTAGACTTACGTGAAAGCTTGCACTTAGCATTTTCTGACCTCAGCCAAAATAGTCTGAGAAATGTCTCTTTGTTTCCTTATCCAGCTGGATATTTTATTTAGATGTTTTTCATTTGTCTCATTTGAGGGTTCTGCAGCATGTGCACTTGGCAGTCTTCTCGGACTGCAGAAAACTTAGCGTGTTGGTTAACGTGTGAATTACCCATTCTAGGCTACGTAAAGCAGTTTTGTTTGTTTGCTCTTTGAGAATGTCATACTTAAGGGAACTTCAACATAGTCAATTTTAAGGTTACATCTGACATGGCTTGGATCTGAAGATGGGATTCTTTACTTTTGGAGGTCTGATTAGTTTGCTAGAACAGAGGAGTTATTAATAAAGCAGGAATAAAGGAGATGGGTGTGAGGGGTGTAATTCAGTTTGGTTTTTCTTTCGTGACAGAAAGATACTAATCGTAGTACTTTTGTATTAACAATAGCTGTCTTACATCTCTTGGAATCGCTTGGCTGGGGCATTTTGCATTCATGTTTGGCATTAGGCAGCTTCTTCATTATGGATGGTATTTACCTAAGATTCACACTTAGTTGCCAAATAACTTTGCCTAAAAATCTGCCTTTAGTTTCATGAAAATTTAGTTACTGTGAAGTGAAATATAGTCCACAATTTACAAATTGTTTGGCAAACAATAAAAACGAGCTGCTTTACTCACAATACATACTTTGTCTTGGCAGGCGCTTGCAGCTTCTGGATGGGGAATATGAAGTGGCCATGCAGGAAATGGAAGAGTGTCCCATTAGCAAGAAAAGAGCAACATGGGAAACAATACTTGATGGGAAGGTATGGATTGTTTTAGTAGCTGAAAGACCTGTCTTCACTTAAAATGGCCTGGGTTAAGGTGGAACACATGTCAAAGTGTAGACAGTGGCTGTTCCTCTGAAGGTGGATTAAATTGGTCAGGGGATAGTACTTTCAGGATGTGTGGACACGTGTTTTAATTTAGCTCTTGGTTTAGTAAAGCTTTGGCTGCACTAGATCGTTAATACAAGCAGATGTTAACTACTGTAGGTATGACAGCTGTCTCTTTCAATGACTCCTGAGTTTCTGTCTTACAAAATCAGGCAGATTAAAGGTTTGTTACTGTAATAAGTTCAAGTGGGACAGATCAAAACGAGCAAACTGCAGAAGCACAATATTCTGGGGAAAGAAAGAAGAACCCAGAGCATTCATAGGTGTGATCTCTCACATACCTTAAGAGAATACTGGTGAGATTTAGTGATGAAAGGAAGAGAGTGCGTCAGTGTAGGAGAAATTGTTGACTGAGTTGAATCAACACTCATTGATACAGTGAATGCAGGTGATTGTGTGCACTTAGTCACCTGCTCCTGTGTCCTGGGAGAGTACCAGCCTGAAGAGAAGATAAAAAATTCTAGATGGTTGCAAAGTAGTCATGAGTCAACATGATTATATACTTAGGAAAAAAGCAGAGATGAACCAAAGGATATAGTAGAAATACAGTTATAAATTCTTATTCTGTTCAGCCTTTACCTGGAATAAATTGTGTTTGAGAAATGAAAATTGAAAAAGCTAGAAACAGCTTTTAGGAAGATTATAGGAAGAGATCCTCCACATGTAAATGTGATTAAAAGTGTGTGTGTGTATATATTATTTTTCTGATTTTGCAATAGCATTTCTCTAATGTAATAAGGCCTATATATATAATAAAGACCTTTTATCAATGCAGTTACAGAATCCCATCTTAAATTTAGGGTATGATACTTGATAATAAGCATTTGGACTTGACTGAGGTCTGTTATCTTGGTGAGTGGAATACAAGAACATATCCATAGGAGGTTATTACAGGAGTGTACACAGCAGAGCGCAGTGTGTTTTTTAAAGCTTGTGTATTAATATGTAATAGCTTCGACTGCAGAATTAGACGTAGGTGTGAGCAGAAAGTACACTGGCAGCTGGATGGTGTGTAAGTGCTGTTCTCTTTCTAGTCAGGGCCATGCTGTGTAGTGTTTGGTGTTTCATAAAGATCAGTGTGTGTGCAACAGTTTGTGCATGATGTGGTAGCTCAGTAATGTGCAGGAAACTGCCCAGTCAGCTCTTTCACCTTCTTTTTTAGTATATCTAAATGTTTATGCTTATGTCAAACACAAGGACTCAAAGTGATTAAAAAAATACATCTGTCCCCATTCTGTGACTACTTTCTCAGGATTGTCTTTGTACATGGGAAGACACTAATTCTGCTGGTTTGATTCCTCCCCCCCCAGAGATTGCCTCCATTTGAAACATTTTCTCAGGGACCTACGCTTCAGTTTACTCTTCGCTGGACAGGAGACACAAATGATAAGTCTACAGCTCCTATAGCTAAGCCTCTTGCAACAAGAAATTCTGAAAGCCTCCCTCAAGAAAACAAGCCCAATTCTGTTAAACCTACTCAGACTATAGGTAAGCAAACCTTGGTTTTGCTGCTGCATAAGCATCTGCTTGGCACTTCTGTGCTTCAAGGTTCCTGTCTTACGGGTGTAACTGCTTCAGGTAATCTTAAACATGGA
Source organism: Eurypyga helias (assembly GCF_000690775.1). Classification (NCBI taxonomy): domain Eukaryota; kingdom Metazoa; phylum Chordata; class Aves; order Eurypygiformes; family Eurypygidae; genus Eurypyga; species Eurypyga helias. Next base: position 24,830 of record NW_010263552.1, on the reverse strand, counting down.
AAAAAAACCCAAATGAATGGGCTTTGTTGTATCCCATATTTAATACTTTTTTAAAGGCAAGTTTAAAAGCTAAAAATAGTGGGTTGTTTGAATTAAACAATATTGAAGTAATTATATACAGTGCTCATAAATCTTGCTGTGAAATAAATCAGGAGGAGGATCTGTGCATAGGACTTGTAGTTGTGTCTGTTTTGCTGTACTAATTTTAATAACTTCTGTCAGTTTTTAAATCTATAGTATTAACAAGTTCATTTTTATGCTTTGTAGTGAAATTGGTTTTAAAATTTGTCCATGAGATGATCTGTTTATCTCTTGGAAAGCGTAGCTGCTACAGTGAAATGTGACAAACTGTCAGAAATCGCGTATGTTCCATTGCGTGTTGGTGGTGTAAAGGTAACTCGGGTTCTTTCAGAACGCTTTTGAACTGGCACCAATCTCCCTGTTAGACAGTTTGATGGCGAGGCACAGTCCCATGATGGAAGCACAATTTTTTTTTTCTTTATTATTTAGCTGCATTTTCTGCATATTCAGACAAGTTAACAGACTTTTGTTTGGGCCTAAGGGTTTTTTCTGGTTTTATTCATTCTGGGCAATCTGAGGTTGTCTAGATAGAATGCAGGCTTACAGTTAGTACTGTCTAAAAATAATTCTGTGTGAGTAAGAATCACAGCAAGTCTGTAAACTGTTACTACAACGTGAGGTAAGTCTGTATTTGTTATATGTAAATTAATCTGTATCTATTGTTGAACTACTTTTCCCTATTTGCTTTGTTTTCAAGACTTTTTGGCTTTACCTTTTAAACTGTCTTTATCTCAACCCACAAGTTTTCTCACTTTTACTTTTCCAGTGCTCTCCCTCATTCCACTCTGAGGAGAGTGAGCGAGCGGCTCTGTGGTGCTCAGCTGCCGGCTGGCGTTAAACCATGGCAGATGTTTTGTAGAAGATTGTAGTATTACGACATTGTTTAGATATTAAAAACAGCCCCGTGAATTTTTTTCTCCTTAGAGTTGTTTAGATCTTGCAAATACTGGGATAGCTGCTGGAGTGGGAGTAACTGGATCAGCTTCACAAAGGGATGCAGCTATACAGCAGGTAGTGTGCAGTAAGGCCCAAGGACAGCTGGAAAACTTAAATATGCAACAGGCTGCTCCTTGAAAGAGCTATGAACATACCTGGTCTCTCAGCTGGCACCCAGTTCACTTCGGAGTAGTCAGTATTTTCAGGCTAGTAACAAGATTGGAACTGTGTGATTAAGGAAACTTCAAGGCCCCTGTTACAGAAGTAATTATCTGGAGGTGGTTCTGTTTCCAGGCTTAGTCCCTGGGGTACGTAGCCGGGCACTGTTTGCCAAGAGTTGCCTTGCCTGGAGTTTTGGGGTTCAGCTGTGGCAGCGCACTGGAGAATTTGTGTGAAATGGTATTTCAGTTTGGTTTAGTGCTGGGTATGTAACTGAGGTTTTGGAGCCGTAGCAGGGATAAGCAGGAGAAAGATTATGATGAAAAAAATAAATGCTTTTCCAAACATGCTTTTTGTGCAGTTGTATTGCAGTGTATGTTGGGAAACTTGGTGGGTCAAAAGTAGCTCATCTCTGGTGGGACTTTGTAAGAGTAGCAATTCTTTTCACTGCTTTTAGGGCTTTAATGTGTAGTAATACAAAAGTTAGAGCAAGAAGAATTTCACGCCTGCCTGTGCAGAAGCCTCTATCTAGGATGATCCCTAACATCCTCAGCCAATCTACTGATATCTTTGTACAATAATATTTAAATAAGACGGATTCCTGTCTTTCAAACTGACTATTTTAGCTGAGCTAGGGATGGCAGACACTTAGATTTCCCAAATCGGGATGAATGGCTGACACTCAACGCACACAAGCACAAAGTAATTTCCATTAGAAGCAGGGAAGTACTTGAACTTTGGCTGTAGTATTTCTGCTTTCTCTTTACTTCCTCATACCAGGCCTCCTTGTTTTTTAGAGTTTCTTGGAGACATATATTGTAATTTGTTAGGCAGGTTTTATGCTGAGACTTGCAAAAGACATGCTGGTATGTTGACTGACGCTAGAAGGTGTGTGTTAGTTCACTAGATGATAAATGTGGAGGCAATAGGGATGTGGCAAGGCTGCGTTGCTGATGTACTGATAGAACCCATTTTTTTCTTGTATCGGAGAAGCAAAATATTCCAGTAAATTGGTGAAGTTACAGCAAGAGCCACATTCCAAAATAGTACAGATATATTCGTACAGAACACGCCGCAGCGCAGTGTGCAGCACTGCAGGGTGTTTATGATGGTTGTGCTGTTCTCAGTCTCTGAATACCAAGAAAGGGAGAGACTGAAAATAGGAAGAGGTTGTGATAGTGAAAGAGAGAGATCCAGTGCATCTTTCCCAAGGGTATAAGAGTTTGGTGTTGTCATTTTACTTTGGCATGTTTCCCAGGGCAGACCAATGGAATAACGACATCAAAGACTTTCTAAATGTGGTGGCTTAAGCTTTGCTGTAATTACAAAGTGCTCAAAGTAACTGAGCCATGGAATTGTAATTTCTCTGATGTGGTGCAGGCTGAAGTGTCAGGCCTCCTTGCTTTTTCATACAGAAAAAGGATAAGATTTCCCTTGTTCTCCAGAATACTAAAGAAATAGGTGCATCTTCTAAAAGATCTCCTTATGTCAGTAGAGCTGAGACTTGTTTTGCCATCTCTTTCGCCATTCAGAAGAAAGTAATGCCATTATTTGGTTTCTCCTGAGCGTAGGTTTATAAAAATGCTTAGCTATGTGGGGTTTCCTGTTAATTGTATGGAATCAAATAATCTTACTGAGACTAAAATGTATGGAAGAGGCTGAGAGGCAACTGAGCTGTGCCATTGCACACACAAACGTGTTTGAGGGATGAGAGTTGAGGGTGAAAGTTCGTTAAATATTTTTGTCTCGGTGCATTTCATACTGTTCTGTGACTTGGGAAGCTTCTGAACGTGTCTTTAAGCAATGATTGCCGTGCAGCCTCTGAAAGCAGTGCTTCTCTTTTATTTCCTAGCCACACCTGCTTTTAGCTATACCTAACAAATTCGCTGTTTGGGTTAAGTGGAGCAAGAAAAATGTTGCTTTTTACCTGACAACCTAAGTTCTCTGAAGGGTTGTCCAAAACTGAAGATACGTGTGGTGTTTAAAAAGTGGTGGGTTTGCCTGTAGATTGGTGAATGAAGCTGAGCATCAAGACTTCCTTGTTGCTGCTGTAAGCTCCTTGGACATAAGTACACCAGAGTAGCCCATTTCCTTCAGCAGCAGTGTGTCCCTCAGAACTTCAGTGCTTGGGCAAGAAGAAACAAAGTCTCTTTTTCCTCCTCACTGAAGAAATGTGTATCTGTGTGTGTTTTTCAGCTGTGAAAGAGTCGTTGCCGACAGACCTTCAAACGAGAAAAGAGAGAGATGTTTTAAATGAACCTCGGCAAAAGTTGCGGATATTTTACCAGGTATTGGAAAAAAGCGTCGGAGGGCAAAAAAATAGAACGTAAATGTTGCATGGAATTAAAATGTTCACTTCTTTTCTGAGCTGGGTGGAAATTTCCATTTGCATGTTCAGTGGATGCCTTGAGGGGTCTCAGATTCACTTACTAAGAGCCATTCCACATATTTGTCCTTTCAGGAAGTATTTTAGAAAACTGATCTTCCTGGGGGCACGTCTGATGTTCCAAAGTACAAAGGATGTCTCATGTTAGACATCTGGACGGGGACAGGTGGTCCTCCCTATGGGGGAAACATTCTTGAAATACTGGAGTTTCGGTACGCTGACCTGGTGTCGTGTTCCCAAGAGCTTACTGTTAGCCTCGGAGGTTTCCTGAAGTGCTGTCCAACCTTGCTTTGGGGTTTGGGAGGTTAATGAACGAAACGCATTCGGTGCTAACACTGCCTGTCCCTTTGTTTGCATCAGTTCCTGTATAACAACAACACGAGACAGCAGACCGAAGCTCGAGACGACTTGCATTGCCCATGGTGCACACTGAACTGTCGGAAGTTGTATAGTTTACTCAAACATCTTAAGCTTTGCCACAGCAGATTTATCTTTAATTATGTTGTAAGTAATCTTTTTGTCGTGTAGCAGTATGAAACACTGTACAGCCTGTCACAGATGTTACGTATGTGGTGATTCTGTTGCTGGCCCGTTAAGGTGCGGGGCTGTATCCACAGGTTACATACAGCCTCCTCTGAATGTTACATGAATGGGGAAAAAAATGTGGGTTTGACTACATTTTTAAATATATATTTATATATTTTTAAAAATAATGTTAATCACTGGAGGATGAATTTAATTATAACTACTGCTTTTGTATTAATGTGTTCTTTTTATGTGATTTAGAAAGCAGTGTAATCTACACTTGGGTGAAAGTCTCTTGAAGCTTTAGGAAATGGGGGGGACTTTTTACAAGGGCCTGTAGTGACAGGACAAGGGGTAATGGGTTTAAATTGCAAGTGGGGAGGTTTAGATTAGATATCAGGAAGAAATTCTTCATGGGGAGGGTGGTGAGGCACTGGGACAGGTTGCCCAGAGAAGCTGTGGATGCCCCATCCCCGGGAGTGTCCAAGGCCAGGCTGGATGAGGCTTTGAGCAACCTGGTCTAGTGGAAGGTGTCCCTGCCCATGGGAGGGGGTTGGAGCTGGATGATGTTTAAGGTCCCTTCCAACCCAAACCATTCTGTGATTCTATAAAATGTAGAAAGTTTTGGGTTTCTGGGGTGCTTGTTAGCAGTCTTTGTGGTATTTTTCTTAATTTTATAATGAGTTCTATTCTGAATGGTTTACATAAAACAGTAAAATGGTACAGAGCGAGGAAGCTTTAGTATCATTTGTTTCCAGAGGTTAAAAATGATTTGGGTGTTATAAAAGGAAACTAGAGCTCTGTCTGGTTATTGATGGGGTGATATTCAGTGTATTTGGAATTGAAGAGGTTACTTGTTTAAACCTCCCACTGTGCTGCCATTACTGTTTGCTAAGTGTGTTTGCAATTACCTGTTTCAGTATCATCCAAAAGGTGCTAGGATAGACGTGTCTATCAACGAGTGCTACGATGGCTCCTACGCAGGAAATCCCCAGGATATCCATCGTCAGCCTGGATTTGCCTTCAGTCGCAACGGACCGGTCAAAAGAACTCCGATTACACACATACTTGTTTGCAGGTAGGGAGATGGGAAACGAGGTCTGGCTGCATTTGTAAACGTGTAGGTGCACAGAAGTGTTTCATTTTACTGTCATTCAGTTATGATGCTTTGTGACTACAGAAAATGTTATTGAAGGATGGTAACTTCACCGGTGATTTTTCTACATCTTCTCAGTTGAGGTATTTTTTTCACAATGATGTAACTTTTAAATCCTTTTTTTTTCCTCAAAAGGTGATGTGTGTTGGAGTGGGGTGTTGGGTTTTCAATGAGGTTTATTTCATTGCTGGTGATTTCCTGCAGGGAGTGGGGAGGCACTGGGACAGGTTGCCCAGAGAAGCTGTGGATGCCCCTTCCCTGGAAGTGTCCAAGGCCAGGCTGGATGAGGCTTGGAGCAACCTGGTCTAGTGGAGGATGTCCCTGCCCGTGGCAGGGGGTTGGACTGGTTGACAACTTTAAGGTCCTTTCCAACCCAAACCATTCTATGATTTCCTCTGTCCCCACCCAAAACATTTTTGTAAGCTGAAGCTTGTAAGAATAGTTTGTATTAATCAATTCCAGTTCCTAGTATTTGCATATTTGATATGATGGTTGAAAGCAGTTCCATTTCTTTCATTCTGCTAGGCCAAAGCGTACGAAAGCAAGTATGTCAGAATTTCTTGAATCTGAAGATGGAGAAGTAGAACAGCAGCGAACATACAGCAGCGGGCACAATCGGCTGTATTTCCACAGTGACACGTGTTTACCTCTCCGTCCACAAGAAATGGAAGTAGACAGTGAGGATGAAAAGGACCCTGAGTGGCTACGGGAGAAAACCATTACTGTAATTATTCCATTTACACGAGATTATTTTAAATGGACTGTGGTTTTTAAAGGATGGTCTGCGGTTGTAAGGAGCAGACAGGGCACATATTGTGAAAATCACGTGTTTTCTTTGAGTGAGTAGGAAATTCTGTGATGGTGAGACACTAATGATGGAAATTCATGGAATCAGGGTGTTTTCAAGTATGTCTGTGGTTACAAAGCTAGCTCAGCCCACGTGAGTCCTGACCAGTTTCCCTGGTCTGCGGCGGGTTTTCTCCTTCAGAGGTGAGATGCTGCAGTCAGAGGAGGGCACACTGGCGTGGCTGTATAATTACAGAAGGAATTGGTTGTCTCGGGTCTCTGCACGATACGACTTTTCTTCTGACCGGCTGGACTGCCGTGCCTGAATTTTCAGCAGTACTTGTTTCTGGGAGGGGTGTGTGGCATATGCTGAATTTTAGGTGTGCTTTCACTGCTTGTCAGCAGACATGCGGTTCTGATGGGCGTGTGTTTCTTTTCCTCTCCTTCCTCCCAATCCTTTCTCTCTCCAGCAAATTGAAGAATTTTCTGATGTTAACGAAGGAGAGAAAGAAGTGATGAAATTATGGAATCTTCATGTTATGAAGCACGGGTATGTTACTAGAAACTTAGTTTTGAGGCAAATAAATTGTGGTATAGGTTCGGTTTACCATTTTGCAGTGTGTTTCACTGAGCACTTCAATTAGCTCAGTTGTTTGGGAAAGGATCGTTAAAGGATAATTTGGCAACAAGCTTTTTGTTGTAAGTTTTTAAACTTAGTAGCCCTGGGGTTTTGGAAAGAAAACCCTTGCAGATGCTGAGAGTGTGTAATAGATGGCCTGTGCAGTTTCACTCATCAACCTTGTTGCAGGGTATCTTGGTTTCCCAAACTTGCCTAACGATGGCTTTCTGACTTGACAGGTTTATTGCTGACAATCAAATGAATCATGCCTGTATGCTGTTTGTTGAAAATTACGGACAAAAAATCATTAAGAAGAACTTGTGTCGAAACTTTATGCTACACCTGGTCAGCATGCATGACTTTAACCTCATCAGCATCATGTCAATAGACAAAGCTGTGGCCAGGCTCCGGGAGATGCAGCAGAAGTTGGAGAAAGGAGAATCTGCCTCCCCAACGGATGAGGAATCTTCTGAGGAACAAAGTGGGACAACAAACGGATATAGTGAAAATAATCTGAGAGAGAGAATTTCAGAAATGGATAGCATCTCAGGTGTCACGAAACAGAGCAAGAAGCAGAAGCTCTGAAGTCAGAAGTCACACGCCATTCAAGGGACAAGCATCGAAGTGACATTGGAGGGTGCATGAGCTCTATAAAGAATTACACCCACAAATACAGAGGTTCCAAACAGGCACTGCTGGATGGAAATAAATGATTTCAACAAGGATATTGTTTCAACAGGGTTTCTATTCAGTTAATTACACAAGTACTACATGTGTATCGGTTTTGGTGATGTAATGACAATATTCTAAGAGTTTGAGCATGAAGAGCAATATGAAAATCCTTTTGTAATTTTAGTAATTAGTGTCTTAAGAACTTTATGGAATTTACGTAATTTAAGTATACGTAAAACCGTTTTTATATTAAGGTTTTTGCATCCGTATCTGGCTGTTTTTCCTACCATGAAGTTGTGAAACATTAGGGAAAGGGGATTGGGATACAGTTTCTGCTTTTCTTCTTTAGAAATTCTCCAGTTAGCTTTTTGTGAAAATAACGTCTCACTATTTAAAGTTTAACCTTGATCCTTGTATTTGAAATCATTTATCAATTGATCATGAATTACAACTTAATTTTTTTTTTACACTAAAATTATCGGAGTTGGCAAACTTAGCACTTCCTTTGTCTTGTGCCTGTTTGGAAAGATCTTGGCTTTTCGTGTTACAGACACAGTGAAGTACCACCTTGGCTTTTTGAGGTTACCAGCAGTTTGGTTTTTCGTGGATAATTCTGATGTATTGATCACCCAGTGTACCATTTTAAACTTGAACATTAGCTCCTTTGTATGTTTCTTACACACCTACACAGCTACACAAACGAGTTGACGCCAGCCCTTGTTGCTGGGCGCGGCGTCGTAGCGTGCCATGCTAAAGCCGGCTCGAGGCAGCGTGCAGGCCTGACGTCGAGTCCCCGCTCTGCGGCGCGCGCCTGCTCTTCTGCCCGAGTACAGACTGCAAGTCCGGGCCGTGGGTTTAGCTTTGGCTTTCAAGATGCCACTCTTGAGGGAAAAATGCACTGTAAAATTGGACCAGAAAATGTGTTGCACTTCTTATGCAAGTATTCTGTGATGTATTGTATTCAATACAGATACTAAGATGCTGACTAAACTATATTTGAGCAGTTTTGCACTGCTGTTAACACATTTTATGCATACGTTTACAGATTTTTTCCAATGGAAAGTGGTTTCACTACTGGTACAGTATCAGCACCGAAGGGTTTATTCCAGCAAGCACTGTGGTTGAGTGACATCACCTCAATTTTTTATTATCCTTAAAATATTGCATTTTTCATATTCTTTATTTATAAAGGAACAATGCTGCTGTAAATACAGGTATTTTTAATTTTTTATTTCATTCCATCACCATGAGATGCAGTTCCCTGTTTGTTTAAGGGGTCTATAAGCTTTCTAATGGTGTCTTCAGAAATTTATAAAATGTAAATACTGATTTTGATGGTCCTTAAGATGTGTTTAACTGTGAGACTATTTAACTAATGGTGTGGATGTGATTTGTCATCCAGTATTAAGTTCTTAGTCACTGATTTTGTGTACAAAATAGGAAAGAGGGAAACTGCAGCTTTCATGACAAACTTCTTGAATTCGCCAGCTGAGTTCTTAGCAAACTCTAATTATGCCTCTGGTTAGTACATCAAGCATTTCTCTCTGGCTTTAATTTGCTAAAGCTGTGCACATATGTAAAAAAATAGATTATTTTAGGGGAGATGTAGTTCTAGGATTATTGCTTATGTCATTTCTTAAGCAGTTACGCTCTTAACGCTTAAAAGAAGGCTAGCATTGTTTGCACAAAACGTTGGTGATCCCCCCCAAAAATAGTAATGAAATTACTTCTGTCCAGTAAACTTTGTATGTCATGTCAATTTATAATAAAAGCTGAAAAAATCCCTTTGTTTTCTATTTATAAAGATGCCTTTTCTATATGTACCTTTGATAGATTTTGAAGATGCAATGTAAGCTGGTTAAAAAGAATCCGAACGGTACAGTAGATGTAAAACCAAAACCAAACCCCAACCGGAAACAAACCAGACCGAGGTCAGTTGTTCGAATGAACCGTTGTTTTTACATTAAATGTTTTATTTGCAATCGGCTTTTGTACATAAAGTTCAGTAATACAAAACCTGCCACGATGGTTGTCCGGTCATTTTTGCGCATGCAGGAAGGCCGCAGGCGGCACCTTGCGTAGGTCGTACTCTGCTCGTCTCCACAGGGCACGGCTCTTCCCGGTAACGGGGGCTGGACAGGAACTCGGCCACGTTTAAGGGGTCTCCAGCAACCGCCACGTTTTCAGCGGGATCGTAGCAACTTCGTGCTCCTCCCCTGGGGTAGAACTGCGCCAGGGCTGTAGGTTGTGTGACTGTTCAGGACTGTAAGTGACACGTATCACGTCTGAGGTGTCGGTTACGCACGCGACCTGTGCTTTTCTCAGGTGTCAGCGGTATGTTTCAAACAGATCTTACAAGATGCTGAGTTTATTTGTTTAAAACGGTGTTGGTTTAAAACAGTGCTTCTGGGCCGGTAGAGGACGGATAGGCCAGAGCGCAAGTGAGGGAGCCCACTGCTTGGCCGCGTCGTGGCTGTGGGAGAGCAGGCACAGAGAAACCTCTCTCTGTGTTAAAAATGAGTCGAAGCGGGGGCTGCCAGCTGTGTCCCGACTACACCTTCGGACAGCGCTTGGCCGGGCTCCTTCCCTCTGACACTGGAAAAGGTCTCCTCATCCAGCCTCTGGTACGTCCATGGCAGATTCCTACGTTGTTTTGTGATCATCTTAACAGGTCTGTGAACTCAGCGTGTGACTTGAGGGTGCAGTTGGTGAGTCTTTAATAGTCCAAAACACTCATTTAGGTCGTTAACCTTCAGCGTGTCTTGAATGCAGCCCTTCGGTTTTTTGGGGCTGAGGTGAAGTTTCACTGCCTGGGATGAAGTGGTTGCAGATCGTTTGAACTGTTCTAATTTCTTAACCAAAAGGAAACAGAAGCCCCAAACCAGCACGTTGATGTTACCTTTGCGACTGCAGGAGCCGTTCCCTGAGGGCAGTTCTGACAGCGTTGTCCCAAG
>NW_010263552.1:0-14538 GCF_000690775.1 Eurypyga helias | reverse complement strand
TTCGGTGCCGGCGCTGGACGGAGGGTGTTCCTGCTGGACTGGATCCTGGTTCCCGCTCTGCCACTGTCGGGTTTTGCAGCTGAGGAAAGGAGCTTTGGATGAAATAGGCGAGTCCTTCTGTGACACTGCTGCCTGTACGTGGCTGATTTGAGGCTGAAGTACTCTTCGGAAGTACTTAACGTAGCACCAAGGAAGCTCGTTTGTGTATTTAGGAGGGAAAGCGACCCCGTTGCAGCCTCCTTCCCTGGTCCCACCAGTCACAAGAGAGACGGAAGGAATGGAACGGGCTGCAGGTAAAGCAGAGCTACTGGAATCCAGGATGAACCAACAGGTTATCTGAAGGGGGTTAACTACCCTGGTGGCCAAAAGCCGAGGGGTAAGAGCTGCACAGCTTGGGGCAGCTGTGAGGCGATGGGAAGGGTATGAAATGGAGCCAGATCAGCTCTGCTGGAATAGGGAGGAAAGCAGTTCACAGGCGCTGTGACTGACCTTTAGAAAGTAAGGAAAACTACTATTTCTGCAAGACGTGGCAGTCAAGGTCCGAACTGCAGCTGGAAACAAGGTGCATAAGTGAGGAACATGAACAAAAAATGGTTTGGGACTCTTGAGGGACGTGACTTAAAAGGGGAGAAGCTCTTACAGATGGCTGCAGAGCTGCCACGCGTTTCCTTACGGCCTCGTGAGAACGCGGCCGTGCGCAGCCTTGTGCCCAATGAATAATTTACTAGGCCGTACACCGTTGAGGGATAAACCTTTATTTAAAAAAATTCAAACTTCACTTGACACAGGTCTCTGTTGAGGTAAGTGACTGTACTAGCTTAAGAAAACACCGTTCAGGATTGAATTCCGTAAGCGGTTAACGCTGTTGCTTGCCGGGCTCCAAGGGCTGGAGGTGAAATCTGTGAAGGAAGCGTCAAGTTTCCCATCTAGCTGAACTCGGCTGTGGGAAACCAGGATTTCAGCCGTTTTCATTCCAGCCTCTCCCCATCATGCACACACTTTGTTACTCCAGTCTCTTGCCCTGAGCCTCTTCACCCCTCCCAGGTTTGAAAGGTGCAGCTCTCAGAGGTGACTGAAGGTGGTACCTCGTGCGGTTGGGACAGTGGGCTCACGTGAAGAACACCGACCCGCCTCGTCAACCGAAGCCCTAACCCGACGCTGGCAAGCTCCCGCGCTCAACACGCAGCGGAAGTCAGAAACCGTTTCTGGCACTGCCACCCTCAGCTCTGAAGGGGAGCACAGGGGCCTCCCGCGGCCCTGCACAGCCATCCTGACTGAGGAGGCATTACCAGCACTGGAAGTACCTGAATTCAAGGCTCAAAAGCTTCATTTTGTAATTCACAAGTGAGTATCCTGCAGAATCAATAGTCTGACTGGTCCCTCCCAAAGCAGATGAGAAGGTACCCGGCCCAGCGGTACCTCGCACGTGTAGATCCTCACTATTTCAGTTTCCATAGGGTAGAAGCACTAAGATACAACGAGTACCAGACACCTGGCGCGTGTAAATAAAACTACCAGCACTGTGTGAAGCAAGACTGCAGCTGGCTGCTTGTTGGGGGGTCAGCCTGACCCCCCGTGAGCAGGACAAATACTGGTGGGTCGGCCTCTGAACCTTCTTGCCTGCAGGAACAGAACCACAGTGTGGGAGTACTGAAAATACTCCTCAGCGGGTAAGTCAAAAACGCTGAAGGTCTGGGATAAGCCAGTATTCTTTCTCCTTAACAGCAAAACAGCAACAAAAAGCCCGCGGCGTTGCTTTTCAAATGTAACTAACGCTGAACAATCCTACCTGCCGGCATCCAGTCTTCCCTGCCGCCTGACACTAAATTCCATCCTCACTCTGCCACCTGCACGTTTTTCCTGTGAGTGGTATAAATGTGAGCCGCCGTTCTCTTCTGAAGTCACGCACCCCTGCTGCGGGTCCGCCGGGGAAACAGGCGGGCAGGAGGACTAACCCTTCTGTACTGACACCAGGAGCACGGCGGGTATTACGCCAACGTTACTCCAACGTACGATAAGCGTTTGGTGCCAGCGTAGGGCGGGTTGACGCTGAAGGAAAAAGGGCAGAATGATTGTCTTGGCTTTACTAAAATACTGCTAGTCTAACATATATCTAACTTCAATTGAATTTGAGGTAAGAAGGGCACTTTAAAGGCCCTCCATGAGCATTACTTTAGAATACTCTTTAAATCCAGTAATATTGCAATCTCTTGACCAGGATCTTTGAGAAGCTGCTTCTCAATCTTCGTTGCTCATAAGCAGCCTGGTCTGGGGGAAGGTGTCCCTGCCCACGCCAGATGATCTTCAGGATCCCTCCCAACCCAAACCGTTCTCTACGATTTCTTAGGGGAAACAGTGGTAACTTTATGTAACTTCTGAATTCAGTCAATTAATTCATAATAATTTCTTATCCCATCCTACTGCATGGAGGAGAGAGCTCAGTTATCACCATCTGCTCCATTCTGACGGCCACAGGTTAAATCTGACAGCAGGGTCTGCCCCAAGCCCCTCTCCGCTACCTCCCAGCTGGATCTCCAGCAGCAGCCCCAGCTTGCTTGGGTGGCCCAGTCGGACCCAGCACCCGGATCGTACACCTGCGCTATTACATGTTAATGCAAGGTGTCCCCAGGCAGCGGTCTGGAGTTTCCAGGGATCCTGGGCCCCAGAACAGCCCTTCCCTCGTCTCTCGGACAGGACCACCTTCCTGATGTCCCACAAGGCCTAGAAGGGCTCTGAGGAATGGCAGGTGCCATCCACGTGTCACGCCTAAGCACTGAAGCACTGACAGAGGCTAGGGGCTAAACTATTAGCAGGGAAGGCTGACGGATGGGATAGCTGTCCTGCTCCAGGTCTGGGTCTCCTTTGAGGCAAGCACCCGCATTACGCTGACGTAAGCATCACCATGCAACTACTCTAGAATATATATTCCAAGTGACAACACAGAAAACAGTTCAAGAAATACCTGGGAATAAGGCACTTAGGTAAGTGAGACATCGACAGGCTAGCGACCTCTTCACACAGACATCATGGCTCAGACATCCTTGCTCTGGAGGGATGAACAGTACCGTCCATGGAAGTAAGGGCTGTTGCGTGCAGAGCCCACTACCCGTCCATCCTCTTAAGGCAGCATTGTGCACAAGGAAGCGTAGCAGGACATCACCGCTCTCGACACTTTGCTCTTTTACGGGTGGTATAAATAAAGCTTTGGTCCATTACCACCCCCTCTGAACGCTTACAGGCTTATTTCACAGAACAGCAGCATTAAGCAAAGTGAATTCTAGACGACACACGTACCCTGAGACTAGAGTACAATGAAATACTGACAACAATCAAGTCTGGACTAAAAAAAGGCAAAGGTCTTAGGGACTGCTTAAATTAATTTGCCTACACAAATGCCTGTTTCTAACTTTTTCCAGAGTAACAAATCCAATCTTTCACAATTATTTTTGAAATTAACCCAGTAGGAAGTACAATATAGTGGAGTTCAAGTAGTACAAAGACAGGGTTTTGTTAACAGATTGTTGATGTCAAACAGCTGGAAAGCCAGGTTCTGACATTACACTTGATAGCAAGAACAAAAACTCCATTCACTGCTAAAACACCAAAACTTTCCAGCCTGGGTATGAAAAAGAACATCCAAAATACAAAGAGACACAGCACTGATCGAGTACCCAGTCAAAGACCACCTCTCTGTTGTTGGAGCTAATGGTTACTCGAAGCTTGAAGTTTCCTCCCTCGTTGCTGGAAGGGCCTAAGTGCACAACTTCCATGTCAAACGTCACTGTGGAGCCGGACGTAATAGCAGGCAGTTGGTTTGTCATCTCTTTTCCATTTACAAACACTGCCCCTGAAACAGGCAAGACAGCAAACGTTATTTCTCGCTTTCTGTACGTACGAACGTGCAATACTGTGCTGCCCTACTTTTTTGCAGGCGAACAGAAATGTAAAGCAACCCTGACACGTTCCTTCTGTGACATCAAACAGGTTGCAGTGGCTGCAAGCAGAAAAAGGAGCCCCGTGATCTCCCCAGATATTAACTGCACCAACAGCACAAACATAAAAGGTGGGGGCAGTTACTCACATGCCATCCAGGGATACAAAGAACCAGAGACTGTGGGTTTTGGGAAGGTCAGAGTCTTCAGCGATGTGATTCCGACTCACCGTTTGTGCTAACGCACACAGCTTTGTCCCGCTGCAGAGAATCATAGCCCTTCTGCTGCTCCACACACACGCCCAGGCTGTCCCGTCTGTCTGGCTGCCCCACAGTTTCAATTCTACCGAGCAAAAAGGTTAAGTCAAACCCTGAGGCTTTAAATCAAAACACAGAGTGAAACGCAGGCAGCAATACCCTGCCACACCAGACCTCCCTACGCTGCTCCAGGGCTGCCAACAAAGTCATCCAACCTTTTGGGGAGATGCCTGTGGCATGACCTTGCCCTGCTGAATGTCCTACCAGCTTCCCAACGGCTCCACCGAGCGACTGCAACCGTCAATACCAGATCACCGGTCAGCACCGCGCGGCAGGGCAAGATGCCCGCGGTTTCAGCAAGTACTTCCTAAGTGTGACCACAACGGGGGGTTTCAGCCCTGCTACGTTCTGCTGTAAAGGGGTGGGGGCAAAAGGTCCATGTGTTTGTGGCGATGGTGGGTTGTTGGGTTTGGGGGAGCGTGTGGGTGTTTTGTTTGTGTTGTTTTTTTTTTTAAATAAATCAGCTTGGTGCAAATGGATATTAAAAACAATGCCTAGAAGGGCATTTGCAGTCTGGCTTCTGCTCAGCTGCATTTAGGATTTTGGTCCTGGGAAAGAATCTCTGAAGATACAGCAGATGAACTGTGCAAAGGACCTGGGACACAGGTCCCTTCGGGCCCTCGCAGCTGAGCGAGGCTGCACAGCTCATACACTGGAGGGCTCTTCTGTATCTCCAGTACTGCCATCCCTCAAAGGTGCTAAATCATACTTTAACGAGAGCCTGAGTGACTCTGAAAGCTTCTCTAGAAAGCAAGAGAGTGGTTATTTTCCTTACAGCTTGAGAGAACAGCACTGATAGGTGGATGTTGCCAAACAACAGAAAAACTTCAGCAGAACCTACTAAGAACTGGAAATTGAGCTGGGCAGTAGCCTGGCACGCAACGGGTTAACGCTTTCAAGACAAACAGGGAAGGTAAAATTGGAACCATGTTTTACTTCTGCACTCCATTAGGATTTTCAGTCCCCTGGGAAGGTCACTAAGACAGCAAAAGCCTTGTACTGTAAAGCAAAGCAAAACCCCCCCCAAAAATTCAGTATCCAAGAAGCTTTTGATTTGGAAGTGATCCATCATGTTTTCCTAAAACAGCTACAAATGAGATTTCAAATTTGGGACTCTACTTCAGATTTTAACCTCAGGCAGTTAGTGGTGACGCTTTACAAGCGGCTCTTTATCTGTAAACTTTGTGCATAAGGTAACGTTAGTTCATTCCACCCCTCGTTAAGGGAGCCTTTCTGCAGTTTGGGTCATTCTTGTGGCTGTACAAACACTGGTTTCCAGTGCAAAACTGCAGAATTATAAACCCATCAAGCAGTAGGAGTTCTGGCACGTCCACCTGTATCCACACGCTCATTCCCACAGACCCCTGGTAAGGTAACCTGAACCAGCAGCAGCAAGAAAAATCCATCAGACAAGTCATGGGACAGCGAATACGCTGCGAGGAGTGACGGCAAGACCCAGAGCAGGAGCCTTTACCCACGAGTCAGTCTAGGCTCAGCGGAACGTTCAGGTCTCGCTGAGGCCGCATTTTTCATCACGCACGTCTGTGCTCGTCACATCCAGGCTTTCCAGAACCAGGGCTGCCCTCGCTGCAGGAGAGGGCTGGGCTGCATGCTAGCGCCAAGCAGGGAAAGACCAAGCCTTCCTTGCACTGTAACGAGGAAGCACAGCCCAAGTGCCGGAGACAACGGCAAGGGCTTTCCTCCTCTCGCAGGCAGAGGGAACAGTGTAAGGTGAACCCTGCCGCCGCCTTTTGCTCAGCTGGCCACTCACCCCATGCGAACACCCTGTTGTTCCAACAGATGGAGGAAGCCAAGCGCCACGTACGACTCCCTGCTCAGGAAAAATGTCACACACTGTCAAACAACAAGCTCCTCTTGGACCTTGGAAGAGGAACACAACCCATTTCTGAAGTTGTCTTCAACCTTAAGATTCGTGTCCTTACAGCTCTTTGGACATGTGCTTGTTAGTGCTCTGCCATCCTGAAACAATCTCTTCTTGGAGAGGCGTGCACGTTACCAAAATGTAAAGCAAAAGATTTCCATGTGTTACCAATAAAAAAAGATAAAAGGCATTGGTCTGATAGAGAACCAAGGGAAACCTCAAAGTCCTGCCTTTCATTTCACAGGCATTTCTGAGCCAAGAGATGTTAAATCTAGCAACAGGCTTCAAATGAAAGCTTTAGACCTTTTTATCCCATCTCAGACTGGGCAGCTGAACACATCCTCATACTACAACCACTGAAAGTTAAGATAATTCATTATCAGGAAGCAGAAATGAAACATATGAACGACCCCTTTAAATTGCCTTTGGGGGTTGCCTACTGCACAGCACGTCGTTTTATTTAACCCGGGGAAGATGGAATAAAGCTTCAGTCTGAGGTCTGTAATTACAAGTGACATACCCACAAGGACATTCCTCACACCCCGTTAAACAGCATCATCTCAGGGATAGGACTCCAGGCAGCAAAGCTGCCGAGGTTTTTAATCACGTTCTGCGTCAAGTGGAAAGCTTGAATCTCACAAGATCCCTCTTCCACTCACGAGTTTCTAACGCCAGTTTTGAGCAGTGTTCTGATCACCACTAATTATCCCAGATGTTAAAGACATCATGCCAGACCGTCATCCTTACCTGTCCAGCCGCGCTTATGTTTTCATACCCAAAGTCACCAAAGCATATGGGTAGTCTGGGACAGAAAAAACCCACTGACCCAAGCTTAAAGAGTCAACGTCGAGCTGTGACAGCTTCTGAGCAGCCACCAACAGCTGCTACAAAACTGGAAGAAGTTCAACATTCCACAGATTTGCTTGGCCTGGGCTATATTTTACCACCTCCCAGGAGTTCGCTCTTGTCTCTGTTTTAGATAGGTGCAGGTCCTACAAAAACAGCAGGAGTTTTCCTCAAGAGCCAGGAAGTAGAAGTGAAGAGAAGGAAGCCCAGACTGCACACAGACACACCACCTTGCCCAGGGCTGAGCTGATGGAAAACCCCATCGTGACCAGGTTTACGTACAAGTCAGCTCCAATGGGCTAGAGGAGGAAGCCTGGTTCCCAGGAGATGCACCAGACAACAGCCACCCAGAAAGTACTTGCCTGAATGTTAATGTCTGCCCACAGAAGTAAGTCGGAGCTTTGGAGTAGAGCACACCGCATGACTCAGAATCATTTCGAAGCGCTATGTTTCTTCGACTGCTCAAGCTGTAACCCTCCAAGCCAGCTGTCCATTCTTCAGAGAAAAGAAACAAAACAAAAAAGCAGCATGAACCTCACCTAGACCAGCTATTGCCTGTGCAAAACTAAGTCACTCGCAACGCCCACCTGGTTCACCTCATATCAAGCTGAAGCTATGTTAAGAACAGGGCCTGGTGCTGCCTTCGGATGGAGAGATTTCTTTATCAAATCATTTGCAATTACAAGAAGTATTTCCCAGCTCACAGGCTTCACCAGAATTTCACTCTTTGCTGTGATCCCTGTGAAGTCGTATTGTAGGCAAAGGAAAACCCTCGTGACCCACCGCCCTTAAAAATTTGCAAGTGAAGAGAAAATCTAGGTTTGTCTCCAAGACAAAAGCTTCTTATGTGACTGTAGGTCATCAAACAACGCTCAGTTGGGGTGAGGGGCAAAGAAGGAAAATGCCCCATTTCTGGCTCACTGTTGCTTTCCAAAGCTAAGCAGTGAGCTTCCTGCTGGAAAGGCTCACCCTCTCTCACTCGCACTGCAAAGCAAAGGACAATTCTGGGGTGAAAGGATAGCTCGTCATGCGCTGCACACACACCGCAGCTAAGGACACCCCACCATCGTGCAGACAGCAGCTCCCCAGGTTATTCAGCTGCAGGCCTTCAGGAGTGCAGCAGCGACGACACGCGTTTAGGATGAAGAGCGAGGAACAGTACCATGGGGAACCAGCGTGGTACGGCCGATCTGAGGAACGCTCCAGGGGCTCCACTCTTGCCGTCCGTCTCCGCGGGCACAGACTCTGAACTGGTAATCAACATCAGGATCAATATGCAGCACTATGAACTCTGTCTCAGAGCCGACGTATACATCTTCAAAGTGACTGGCAGTACTCTTACGATACTGCAGCCTGTAATCTTGTGGTACGAAGTCATCATCCACCTAGAGAAACATTTATTACATCAATAAAGGGCCCTCTCTTGTTTTTCTTTTGCCTCAAAGCAGCACATACTAGGGTAGTTTATTTTTTTCCACCCACAGAAGTTCCACTATCCCTCAAGGATGACCAAATTCAGGGAACTCAACAGCACAGAAAACCAGACCACACGTGACAACAGCCCCTAAGGTTTTATCATCTGAAGCCACATCCTTTGCAAGGTAAGGATGGCTGACCGACGGCTGCCTGTTGCTAGAACAATGTCAGTTTGTGTAACGCTGCCAAGGAGCGTAGAGCCATCCAACAACAACAAAACCACATCAGAGCACAGCAGTGATTTACTCAAAAACAGTTTTTGTGTGCTGAAGAGAAAGGCTGATTGACTAGCTAATGCCCGTATTAAAATATTTTCTTTTTCTACCCGCTGCATCTCCCCAAGAACACAAACATGGTGAGGTGTAAAAGCATAACAGCCCAGCCTCAGCCTCACCCTGGGCTTGCTAAAGCATCTTCAAAGGGAACAACAGCATGACGCCAGCAGTGAGGTTGGGTCTCGCTGGGAGTGTTCAGCTGTTGCTGCCGTACAAACGAACCAGTCGGTTCTGCGGCACAAGGGGCTGCGTGCGAATCAGCTCTGCCAGAAACACACACCAGGATTTCTTAGTCTCGTTTGCATCACAGATAGATTACACTCTCCTATTGATTTGTTTAGTGGGAAGACTACATGAAGGAGGTGTTTCCTGCTTGTCCAGTACCTGGCACGTGCTTACACGGGGGAAGCAGGGGCAGCAGGATTTTCAGCTGCCCCTCCTGACTTTTCCACACACAGGGAAGGAGATCCTGGGTTAAAGGTGCATTAGCGTGTTGGCCTTTCCTACCCGCAGATGGGAGCACATACAGTCCAAGAGCGAGTCTAGCACACAGGTGTCACTGCCAGGCAGGCACAAACCCCAGCAGCAACCACAACATCACCAGGTTACCTTGCCTTTAAACAAGGCCATTGCCATAAAAACCTCTTCTAAAGCTTCTAACTACACACTGGAGTGGACTACTCCTTTGAAGGCTGTGAAGAATCCACAAGGAAAGTGGCTTTTCCAGTTTCTTTTGAGAAAACTGAAGTCTGAATTATTTTCACCCAGGATGTTTTACCTACCTTACACCATCGGACTAAAATACCTCCAGGCTTCTCAACAAATTCCTCTAGCTGTACAGGTGGGCGAGATGCCACAGTTCCATGTCTGAATATTTGATTTTTCAATATAGTAAGAAGGCAGTCATCCAACTGGGCAGATAAACAAGGCACATCAACCAAGGAGGGCACTTCTGGTAAGCTGAGAAAGGAAACTTTGCTGTAATGAAAGGGGCCAGCTTCTACAGATTTTGTCCATACGCTTGACTGTGCAGACTTGCAGGGAGAATGCTTGCTGCAGAAATTGGCATGTGCATTTCAAACTTAAAAGACTCAGAAAACATTGTGTTTTAGCCCTAACCAGACTGTTTCTCAGTAAATACTCTGAAAAACAGGCTGTTCCACAAGGAGCAGTTTCATCATTCACAAATGAACAGCCTGTATTTCTACAGAACACACGGAGGTTGAAAACTACTTGATTCTGTGACTGCCAGCCCCAACGAAAGGCTATGAAACAAACAGGACAGTAGCACCTCACAGGAATCTCGTACGGCAACGGAGCAGAAGGCTTGTGTTTCAAAGGAGAAAGGATCCCCTGCCCGGGAAGAGCAAGTGTGCCGCTGCCTCAGATCACCTCAGCGTGTCGGGATCTTACCTATCTAGCTGAATATGTAAAGCTTTTTTTGTAAAGCTGCAAAGTTTCTCATTCTGTTGTCCCACATCTCCATGGACTGCACTCTCTCCTGGAATCAAATGGTAAAAATATTCCTAATGAGAAAATGTCCAAGAAAAGCATTCTTTGCAGCAAAGAACAACCAGTCCTGACACGAACAACCCATTAAACATGAAGCGTTCTCAGCACTTTTACTAGACTCTTAGCTAGAAAATACAGTCATAGTTAAAAATATAAAGCCTATCTAGCAACTTTTGAAGCTCCCAAAGCTTCCTGGAGACACACCCATAACAGACGTAATAATTTGCCTCAGGTCTCAGACAGTAGCAGAACTGGGGTCAGATGCCAGCAATCAGGATTATTAATCCCTTCCTCCACCTGCTTTAAAGGAAGAAAAGCAGCAAAGCACCTTCACTGGGCAGAAAATAAAAAAGCAGGTGTTTAAAAAATAAATTTCAAGCACTGTTCTGTTTGCTACGATGTAAATGGTAACTACTGTCACAGTGAAGGAAATAATCCATGCATTACAGCATGGAGATAAATAGAAATCTCCTCACAAGCTTTCCATATAAAGTAGTGCCCCACACTTCAGCTTACAGAGATGTATGCTCCATTCTCCTATCTGATGACTTTATCATAATTTAGAACATAAGCAAGCTCAGCCCTTTTCCAAACGTTACAAATCTCTAAAGAAAAGCAGACGTCATAATTGGCAGCAGGAGATTTAATAACCACGGAGGCTTAACTCCTTTCTGACTCTGATGCAAAGAAACTAGCCTGGAAAAGCATGTTACCTAAGTCACGTCTTGACAACATGACTTAGCAACTCTGCTGCTGCTACAGAGGGAATTACCCCCAGGATAGGAAGCACACAGCCAGTCAGGTTCTCATGAGAGCTGACAGAAACTTGTACAAAACACAGGCAATCTTTGCCACCACCCTGTGATTCAGTAACTTGAGACTTAAAACAAGGTGACTACCAGCTGTCCCAGAGGCTGTGGTGCCAGAAAAAAACATACCCCAACAAATTAATTCTTAAATACTGTGACCGCTCCTGTGAGCAGGAGGCAGGCAGCTACCAAGGCAGCACGTTCTTCAAGCGCCAAGGTCACGTCTGAGTGGAAGCTGCAAGATTTCCTACCCGTGGGAGACTGCCCACTGCACTTCAGTTCACAAAACTGAGATCATGTTGAAAGAAAGCTAAAGTTGAGACATGGGAACAATGCAAGGAAACTGCCAACATACTCACGGCTCAGACATGCTCCCAGTAGGTTCTCCAGTGAGGGGAAAACAGTCAAGAGTGACATTCCTTTCTGGCTAGGTATTTAGCATCACTAGGGTACAAACTGGCCCTTACAGTGTATTCCAAGTGTCCACTTTTGTCTGCCTCATCCTCAGACTTTTTGGAGAAATTTTTCCCACACAATGCCCATTTCATTCTTCATGTTCCCCATCAACAGTGAGCACAACCACACTTGGCAGGAAAGATAATCTGTTTACTTCAGCTGCCACTCCACTAAGACACAAATAACTTCCTTCAGCCAACAGAGATGTTTGTTACTACGGTACCCGAGGTGTATTTTATTTCAAAGTAGTCTGACATAATCCTCTTTCTAGCATGGAGGGGTGCAGGACGCCTCTGCAATGAGACATTTCCAAAGCAGGTACTTCCTGCCCCTACGGAGAGGCTACACTGACAGAGGTACTCCTTAGGATTGGAGTGAAATATTTAAATATGGATTTGTAGGAAAAAATATCAATCGGCTCTTCACTACAGCTACCCAACTTTAACCTTTTCTTAACATCTGGTTTGAGAGCAGCCCAAAGTGAGCCAAATATCTGATCAAGAGAAGACACACCAGAAGGTAGAGCCAAGACTTAGTACCAGGTCCTGCCTTACCTTCCCGGAGCAGATCATTGGCTGTACTGACTCCGTGCTCTATTAGCTTCTGGCATTCATCCAAAGGTTTGATGCTGTCTTGTTCTATAGCATCCACTTCCTGCAGCAGTGACAGCAGTCGCTCATCCAACAGCTTCTTTAAGGTCCCTTTTAGATCGTTAAAATGTTGCTCAAGTACATCTCTGGTCAATGTTGCACTTTCTCTGATCTACATTCAGATAACCGGAAAGAAGAATTCAGGATAAAGGCAAAGGCCACGCATATCTCTTATTTTTCTGAAGCACCTCATCTGCATCTGCTAGTGAAGAGCTGGGTGTGAAGTCAGCTTTAAAAAGGACCACTGGCAGGTAACAAACCAGCGTTGCCACTGTTAGTACACACAGCGGGGAAGGAGACAAAGAAACGAGCCTGGAAAAGCATGTTAACTTAGCAAAATACAAATCAGGTTGCATGTGCTTCAACCAAGTGATTTTTCTTGTCAGAAAAGCCTGAATGCTCTGTAGGTCTCTCCCTGCTGCCCCTCAGAACTGCTGTAATCCGTTCAAAAAACACTCTGCCACCATACACGGGTAATCCTCACTGGGCAGAAAAGGATACCAGACTTTTAGAAGATGATCCAGAAGCTCTTTCCCAGGCCCTATCACATCACTGGATTTTTAAAAGCCTTGTAAAGCTGCTTTTAAATTATTTTTTTTAATCAAAGAGCCACCTTGGATTTGTCGGTGCTCCAGGGTCACAGGGCAGGGTACACAGCAAATCTGTTTTGATTCTGGAAAGACTAGACCACAGAAGGTTCTACAAGTGCTTATTAAAATGTTTGCAAACTTGCTGAATCTTGACTTTTAGGGCAGAACACACATTTGAACATCCCTGAGCTAAAGATGCAAAAGTCAGAAGTCAACATCTCCCTGTGAACAACCTTTGTAAGTCACACACACGAGGAAATGCTGCCACATGCACACAGCCTTACACGTAATTTCTACATCTTCAGAAGCGCACACAGCCAACACAGGAAGTTCTCTGGTTAGGTAAAATAAATTTCCTCTTCAAGTAATACTGATGAAGCTCTGCAGCTGCCACACAGCTCGGTTTCCCTTCTCTTGTTATTTCAGTGCTCGAGGAAAAAAAGGAAGTATTTCGCTTGGTGAAGGGGTGGGGCGGAGGAAGACAGAAGAGTCACTTCTCTAAGCCCATTACCTCCATTACGTGCAGACTCAACAGCAGCAAGTCAGCCTCGGAATTACAGACATTACTGGCGACGCAGAAGGGGAAATGCAAGTCCCTCAACACACAGACGTGCATGAAGTTTGTTGAATATCGTGTCCCCATTGGTCCAAAAGAAAAGGATGCAAGGAAAGTGATCTGAAGCGCTTTTCCTATCACATCAGCCCACCAGGCCCCAAATAATAAGAAAGCTTCCACTATCCGACCCCCAGTCTAATGCACTCAGGACTTCTGGACATGGAATTCTTGGACAGGTGTTGCATGGCTGATTCTTTGGGGACAAAATAGCGTAAGGTCCTGAACACGGGAAGAGAAGAGAGAGATGCACACAAGCAAAGAAATTCTGCCAGAGGGGAAAAGGGAAGAAAGGTAACTAAGCACCCTCAGCCACTGCAGAAAGGCAAACTGTCTGCCCCTTGGTGCATTCCCGAGTTATCAGGCAACACTGAGATAACAAGGTTTGGATTAGATGTTCATAAACAATTCATTTTCTTAAGTAGCTTGTGGTTTTGAAGATGACTAATTTCATGTATAGAGATCGCCCACATTCACTCAGTAGCAGGGCACTAACCTGGCAGATTTATAGCAGATTTCTATGCTAATGGAATCTGCTTCAGAAAAACTATCAGATCGCAGAATCACAGAATGGTTTGGGTTGGAAAAGATCATCTAGTTCCAACCCTCCTGCCATGGGCAGGCCACCACAGAAGCATTTTCGGAGTTGGTTGGGTTTTTTTTCTTTACCCCTTGCAGAGCTGAATCAAAGCCAGTAAGGCATTGGATCCAGTCTGCAAAACCTACAATGCTTAGAGGATGTCTTAGCAGAGAATCCAGTCCTTCAGTGGCTCTCCACATCTGCCTATCTCATCACCCATCTTCAGCGCAGAGGCAGTGGGTTACTAGTCCCAGTGAAAACTCTCCTCCGTCTCCACAGCCACAGAAAAACCAGCTAACCTGGAATGCTGGAAACATTAATTCGTGACCCACAGAGTACGTGACCCATGGCGTCTGGTGCATGGGGACAGCAACCAAACTCCAGCATAACTCGCCTAGGCAGGCATCTTTCAGATGCGAGGGGAAGATGACACGCCCTATAAAATAAGACTTAGCATCTCAACTACGTTAGAAAACTTAGTTTCTTTAGACATCTTTATTGCCTAAAAACCCTGTTATCCCAGAAAATCAGGCTCGGTTCAGTAGCAGACTCCAGCTCGCACCCCTTCTTTCCTGACACTTCCTACACCCACCCACCCCA
>NW_010263551.1:0-24307 GCF_000690775.1 Eurypyga helias | reverse complement strand
CCATTCTGTGATTCTATGAATCCCTCTGTGTAGACTAATTTGTCCAGGAGAAATGTATTATGATTAATATTAAAGCAGGTGATTGTCAGGTTTTCATTTTGACTTTATTAAATCAGTCTCAACTTCCAAATAATTACTTTTAAACCTAACAACAATAATTCTCTCAGTTGACTTCTGAGGAAGTCTGAATGCCACAGAAATTCCTAGGCTTCTATTTAACCCTTTTAGTCTACTTCTGTTCCCATTAATTCCTCCTTTCCCAAGGTTATTGTGGAACATAGTCCTTGGAAGAAAATAATGTTGTATGGAAATTTTTCCTCCTAAGCTTCTAAAAAAGCTTAGAACTATTTTAGACTACCTATAAGATATTTATAGTATACAAATTTTATTCAAGGGAGTTCCTGCAATGCATATAAAATTCCTAGTTTATGTTAAATAACTATGGAAGCAAATAGCTTTTTTTTTTCCTTTTTTGATGATAACTGCTGCTTTATTCCTTATTCTGGCTTGTCAGTGAGTGAATATGGTTTTACTCAATATTAACTTTTTTGTAAGAAAGTATAGTGCTTTGAGGAATGATGAACTGGAAGGAATTAATCATTGATCATGACCATAGGTGGAAATTAGGGCAGAGAAAGTGGTACTGCTTAACTAAAGCTGTGGCTTTTTCTTCTTTCTGTAACCACAGTCCCTTTATTCCCATTCTGACTGGTTCTAGCTAAGGTAATTTTATAGCGGAATGTGCTTTTAACACATTTGAGCCTCTCTCCTTCTTAGGCTGATGCATTCTGAAAATATGCTGTGTTTTTCAGACTCAAGTCAGGTTGAAGTTTCTGGCTAGTCACACAAGGGAGATGGTAGTGCCTCTGAACGTTGGGGGCAGTCTGCTGGGCTGTGGAAGATCTGGGTAGAATAAGGGGATATTACAAACCAATGTTTTTCATAATGATGGTTCTGGCCACTGAGCTGTTGATAGCAGTAAATTAGATTAGGATGGACTAACTGTTTGTGGGTGGTGGTTTTTTTTTTTAATCCCATGAAGGATGGATGACCTAGTACTTTTATTTAATTGCTCTATTAAAAATTTTGACTATGAAGTGAGGGTCTGCTGAATGGGGGAAGTGGGAGGTTTTACGGAAAATAGATGTGGGCCTTTTGTGGTGGGGTGGTGTGTAGGTTTTGGTTTGTGGTTGTGTTGGTTTTTTTTTTCCCCAAGCTCTTTAAAAAGCATTCTAGTAGAGTAGGTTGTGTTGGTAGCCAGGTAAAATAGCCAGGTAAAATACCTTTCCTCAGTGCTTTGGTAGTTCCTGAATACATCATAGTGTTCTGCTTGATCACTTCCAATTTCATATGCCATCTTTTTATCGTGATATATATAGCTGGGCAAAACTTTTTCCACTTAAGCTAGAGTTTATTAGCAGGAAATGTCTTTTCTGAATTCACCTGTTCAGATCTTTTGACTTGGTTTTCATTAGGTTAAAAAGATGGCTCGGTGTCAGGTAACTGAAATGACCAGCTCTGAACCATGGGAAAAAAACCATAACTGGGAAACTTGATTTAGCAACTAATGTACTGAAAGCTAAAAAAGTCTGCAAGTTTAATCTGCTGTATTTTGAAAAGTGTGTATATACGTATTTTTGGAATATCAAAGAAAATTGGGTTCCTAAGGTTAACTTGTGTACTTTAATTTACAGCTGCATTTTTTCCACCAGTCTCTTCGAGATCTCAGTAGTGAACAAGTTCGCCTAGGAGATGACATCAGTCGGGAACTTTCAAGAAGAAATCGGTATAAACAGAATGTAATTCTGTGTGAAGTAGAGTGTGGAAAATAATTGACATGCTCTTACATAATTCTTAAACGCCTTTGTTCTTTTGCATTTAAAAAATAATTTTGGGCAGTGTGGGGGGTTGCACAACATGGAGACGAAAGCAGTATTATGAACTGTTTGTTCCATGCCATCTTGTGCGGTATTTATTAATGTCAATAACATCAATTCTGATTTGTATAGCATTTATGGATTTTATCCCCTCCTTTATATGTGGACAAAATGACAGGGACTTGGGAATTTCTTTTATTACAAGTTAGCTCCTTATCTGTTCCTGGTACTGGAGTCTCTCGAGGGCAAGTTCTCATAAAAGCCATAATTATCTTTTTTTAAAGTACATACTGTCCCAATATATGGTGCTTTGTCTATTAGCAATAACAGGAATTAGGCTGCTAATTCCTCGCAGGAGCTAGTACTCTTAAAAAAACCTGTGTAGATGTGTTCATAATTTTGTACTTGTTGACCTGAAATCTAGCCTTTCAAACTACATGCTCCAGTATTTTCCTTTGAGGAATGAAAATGCTTTTTATCATGAAGTTTCCACTTGAGGCTGGTTTCTAATTATGCTAGGAATTTAGAGGCAGTAGAAAAAATTGAAGTAGCATAAAAATCCAGGAGATTGCTGCTTAAAATTGTCATTGTTGATATTTAGGTTTTGTACTATAGAATATTGTCTTTACTATATTTTCCTATGAAGGACTGATGCTGAATTAAGAAAGACTCTAGAAGAATTGTCTGAAAAGCTCACTGAGTCTCAAAGACAAGAAACGGTGAGTGTGACTAACATGAAAAGATGATTTATATTTAGTATTCTAAGCAGGATGTGGGCTTCTAGTTTAATGTGTGTTGGTCATCAGTACCACTTAACAGTAGGTATATCTGAACATGATCTTACCTAGGCTACTATAGGTTGTTATAGTGTTACCCTTTCATAATTAAAACAGCAAGACAAGTTTTGTATTTCAGGTACTTGTTTAAATTAAGTGTTTTGCAAGTGTGCCGTGAATTGTTCTGTTTCAAAATTCATGAGAAAGCTTCTTTTTAACTTTGAACATTGGTTTGAATGCTTTCATACTTGCTGAAGATTACTTTTTGAAAGATACAAGCTTTCCCATGTTATGATGATGAATTTCATCTTCCTCCCTCTCTGTCCTTTTGAATCTTTATCATCTGTGCAGCATAGCAGGAGGATTCTCTTTGGGCTGCAGTCTTCTCGGAAAACTTTGTGACAAATGCAACAAAGAAGTCAGGGCAGCAATGATATTCTTTTTTGCCTCCTTCATCTGCTGAAAGCGCACTTAACTGTGTTCTGTATCACTTAAATATGAAAGAGAGCTGCTATTGAGAAGGAAGTCAAATGGTGTATTGCTGTAGGAACAAGAAAGTTGAGAATCTCCCCAGTAGTTAGGAGGTGGAAAACCTGTAGGTGGTTCTTGAGGCAAAAGACTTGAGCATATGCTTTATTTAGGTATTAATGTGGTATCAGCAGCAATACTGACTTTTCAGAGCAAGTGTTACATGTCCTTATTTTCCCACAGGCAATTCATCTTGCCCTCACATTGCATGAATTAGTACTAAATGCTCTGTCAAGATCTTTAGCGAAGTGTCACTGATGGCACAAACTACTTGTTAGCACCAGCAGACTTAATTGTACTTGTGTAAGTTCCTGACTCTAGATGAAGCTGGACAGGGATTCAAGAGACTATGATCTATCTGTACCAGTTCTATGCTTGATATGATAGAATCCATCAGTAGAGGAAGGCTTGCCTTGTCAGCCTTCCTAGTAAAATAGAACAACCTGTCTTTGTTAGAATGCTAGCTCTGCCTTCTCCTAAGAGCCTGGCAGGATAAAATAAGTTTGTGGTAAAGAATTTGTGATATTTGCAAAACTGTGGTTTTCTTGTTGTGGCCTACTTTTCAGTATACTTATCTGTCTTTCGTGTACCAGGAAATTAACAAACTCAGGAAGTTTTAACCAAGATGGTTCTCAAGAAAACAGCAGCTACAGCTGGCTACACTGTAACTGTTCCATGCATTTGAATAAGAGAAACAAAACTTCTTCCTCAATCCTCTGGAATGCTGACAACCACTGTCTTTTCATTAACAAAAGATGTAGCTAGCTCTTTGTTACCTCATGTAGTAGGATTTCAGGATCTGAAATTGAATGTTAACTGTTGTCCTGAGAGAGGCAAAAAATGAGATGTGAAGTGTAACAAGGAAGCCTTTTATAGGTTCTTAAAGGTAAGGGAAATATCAGTGTTCTCTCCCAACTAAGAGACTTATTCTTCTATCACCCAATAAGACTATGAAAGCTGAAGTGTTTAATGACATTCTTTTAGTGAAGGCACAAATGCTGCAGTGAGATGGTTTTCATGGCAAGACTTCAGCTGGAATATTCTGCTCATTGCTACTTATCTTTAGGAATAACACTGGCCAAATGGAGGGAAGATTGGAAAGAAGAGAGGAAGAAAAGGTGGGGGGGGAATAGTTTTTCTCTTTCCAAGACTTCATTGGAAGGTTGAAACAGTTTCTGGGGTTCAGTTTGCAGAAGAAATATGTAGTTAGGAAAGACGTAGCCATGTATCATAGAATCACAGAATGATTTGGGTTGGAAGGGACCTTAAAGACCATCTAGTTCCAACCCCTATGCCATGGGCAGGGACACCTTGCACTAGACCAGGTTGCTCAAAGCCACATCCAGCCTGGCCTTGAAGACATCCAGGGATGGGGCATCCACAACATCTCTGGGCAACCTGTTCCAGTGCCTCACCACCCTCTCCATGAAGAACTTCTTCCTGACATCTAATCTAAACCTCACCGCTTTCAATTTGTCCCCATTACCCCTTGTCCTGTCACTACAGGCCCTTGTAAAAAGTCCTCTCCCAGTACCCTTGTAGGCCCCCTTCAGATACTGGAAGGCTGCAATGAGGGCTCCTCGGAGCCTTCTCTTCTCCAGGCTGAACAAGCCCAATTCTCGCAGCCTTTCGTCATAGGAGAGGTGCTCCAGCCCTCTGATCATCTTCGTGGCCTCCTCTGGACTCGCTCCAAGTGGTCAATATCCTTCTGATATTGAGAGCTCCACAGGTGGACGCAGTACTCCAGGTGGGGTCTCAAATGAATAGTCAAGAAATGGATGTTTAGTGAACAATGCTAGAATAGAAAGGCTAATAATTCTGCTCAATACTCAGCTCATTGCTTGTGGATTGGGAGTCTTTTGGTCAGGAATTGATCTCTGTACTTTTTGTATTTAATAATCCCTCTGTGAATTTCTTTTCTGAAACTTGTCCAGTCTTTGTTATAACTTGCATATCTCTATCATCTTACTTGTCCTATAGCAAGGAGTTCTCTAGATAGATTACCTATTGTGAGAGGAGCTTCAACTTCTCTGTGTGTGTTGTTTGGTGTGGTGTTTCTTTTTTTTTTTTATTTCCCAGTCATTTTCTCTGTGTTTGGTTTGAGTTTATCGTTGGCATTTTTTGGTAAGTTTTAAAAATCTAACTGCTTTTTCATCCCTGTTTTTCATTGGAGGATGTTGTTCAGTTTCTGCAGAGGTGTTTCAGAGGATTCTCTTCAGCCTGAAGAATTCTGAGATGCTTAGTCACTCATTGTTTCCAGCTAATTCCACACTGCTGAAAAAGCCTAGTGGTAGTTACATTCTTGCACTACTTCCTTACCTCTGCTCTCTGATACTAGGTGTGAATCCTTCGCCCTTGTTCCAAGCCTAATGATCCACTGTTACACTGATGAGGAGGTAAATGCAAAAGAGGGGAATTTAGTATGGGTGTTAAGAACAAAAATAACTAATGGTGAGTGGAGGAAATCACGAGATTAGAGTCCGTGTAGAAACTGTGGTCTGTTATTGTAGTCTTTTGAGATCCTTTAGTACCTGTCTGTGTTTACGAATTATTCTAATGAGATTATTTCAGTCAGAATTGATTTCTCATTGGTGAAAGTGGGTTGTGTAGGAGGAAATAATTTTTCCTCACAACTTTCTTAGGCAAAGTTGTGCAGGAACTTTTGTCCTTAGTGCCTTTATGACTTTGCTTTGGAGTGTTTATCACCCCCAACATTGCCATCCTTGTATTTGTATTCTACTGTATGATTATTGGTGATAAATTGTCAACTTGCAATCTTGCTAATTTGACATCATGACCTCATGATAGAAGCATTCTTTACATTTTGATGTCCTTGAGCCTTCATTTCTTTTAGGGACATATATCTAAATTCTTACAGCTGTACTGTTCAGCATATTCAGTCTGAAAATTGCCTGTATATGCATACTCAGTTGTTCTGAGTCACTAGTTCAGAATTTATTTTTATTAGAGGTTATGATTCTTAGAGCTTTTTTGATGCTGGGTCTGATTACTTTAGGAGCCACACAACTGGATCAATGCATGTTAGTTTTACCTTTAAAGGGAGCTTTACCCACCCCAGTATAAAAATCAGAGGACATCTGAGGTTGTGACACAGGCATAGTTGTATGTCTGTTTCAAATCAAATGCTCTCCATGGCCTTATACTTGGGAATCTATGTGCAGTTTTGCTATGAATATTGCAGGTTCTAAAACTCTCCATCAAGATCTCTAGTCTTATCTAGACATTTTGTAAGATTCCCTTTTTCTTGAAAAGAGTTTGGGTACTAAACGAATGTCCATACAGAACTATAAACAATTGAAAGAATCTTTACTTTATGGTTACATAAAGATATCCCTCTTTGGATATTTTGTTGCTGTGTCATGGTTTAATCTCAGCCAGCAATTAAGTACCACACAGCCACTTGCTCACCTCTCCCCTCCCACCCCACCCCCCTCCAGTGGAAGGGGAGAACTGGAGGAAAAGACAAGGAAGCTTGTGGATTGGGATTAAAAACTATTTAATAATTGAATATAAATGAATAAAAATGATAATAGTAACAACACTAATAATAACAATACTACTAATAATATGCAGTGAAGATAATGCTAAGTAAAACAAATGCTACTCTTGCTCACCACCTGCCGGCTGACACACAGCCAGATCCTGAGTGACGACAGTCAGAGCCGGAGGGACAGAGTGATTTGCAGCAAAGTCTGAGTGAGCCTGAGAGAGAGAAAGCACCAGACTCTGAGTCCCACAAGCAAAAGCATGTCCAAGAAAGCCAACCAACCCACCAACTAACTAATGAACAACTAGCCTTGCTTGCAGCCCACCCCTGGCTTCTATACTGAGCATTCTATGGAATGAAATCCTCCTTTGATTAGTTTGTGTTAGCCATCTGAACTGTGTCCTCTTCCCTCTCCCTCCACTGCTTGTAGTGAGAAAGTTGGGAACACAGGTGCAGTATCAGAAGCTGAAAATGTCCTTGAATTGGTACAAGCACTCCTTAGCAACAACTAAAACACCAGTGTTACCGGTACTCTTCTCAGGGCAAATGCAAAACATAGCCTCATACCAGCTATTGTGAAGAAAATTTACACTGTCCTGACTAAAGCCAGCACACCTGGTATGGAAGCACTTCCTAAATAGCACAAGAAGCTCATCTTTGTGCATCAAAAGCAACTGCACTGAAGCACAGATTTGTTCAAATTAAGTAGATGCTTAATCGAGATGGTGCCGTTAGAAGGTTAGTGTAGCCTGTGTCTGTGGAAAAAGACAGCAGTGTCAAGTGAAATGGGTCTCACGTGGATTAATGTGGTTATGGTATTTTGGAGAGTCAGGATTATGGTCAGATAGGGAACTGTCCTTCAAAAGAACTAATACAGGGATTTTTTTGGCACTGCACAGGTGACTTGTAAAATGTATATCACACATTATCATTTGCCATGTGGGAAAAGTTTAACAGTATTTGAAGTCTCATCTGTGAAAGAAGTTGTCTATTTCTGTGATTTTAATACTTCTATTTCAAGTCAGCATTGCTAATAAAATAAAAGCCAAAACCAGGAGAAATTCAACAAGTAGGATACATCTTTTTCTAGATTAAGCATCCAGCATCTTCCACAAAATTATATTTAGCTGCATGACTTAAATGTAACCCTGGTTTTAAACAAGACATTCTATTATCTGTAGTTAATTGGTTGTGGGGGAACTTTTTGATAGCTTAATCCATTTTCATAGATTTTGCTGCTACCTGAAAGCCTTACACAGACACAGCTTAGTGTCGTGATTATCATTAAGGTAGAGTGTGTTGCTAAAAATGCATCCTTGAAATGACATTCTAATATGCTGTGAATGCAATAATTCAGTGCTAGCATTTCATGTTGTTATGTAGAACCTCCCTATTTGTACTGTTCATCAGTGAATCACTTAGATTCAGTGAATACTAAGGCTTTTGATAAGATCCAGAGGACAATATATTCTTGAGGTTGGAATCATAGAATGGTTTGGGTTGGAAGAGACCTTAAAGACCATCTAGTTCCAATCCCCCTGCCATGGGCAGGGACACCTTCCACTAGACCAGGTTGCTCAAAGCCTCATCCAGCCTGGCCTTGAACACTTCCGGGGATGGGGCATCCACAGCTTCTCTGGGCAACCTGTTCCAGTGCCTCCCCAACCTCTCCGTGAAGAACTTCTTCCTGACTTAGGGTCATTTGGGATAAAACAAGAGAAGTGAATTTCAGAGTTTTCTCTGTGTGTACTAATGAATGAGTTAACACTTAACTGCTTTTTTTTTATCCCTATTGTTGTGTGTTGCATGCTTTGTGACAAACTGGAAGTTCAGAGAGGCTACAAAATCAGGGAATCTAATTCCTGTAGGAGATCATATCTCCACCAGTGTAGGGTAAATGTAATGTTGGGGAACTACCTTTTCAGGTGGTGTATTAACTGCTTTGTGGAACAAGAAATAAAAGTTCCAGAAACAAACAAACAAATAAAACCCAACAAAAACTACAACACAACAACAAAACAGTTATTTCTTATGAAGAAGAGTCCTGTGCGTGGCCCTTAATCTGGGAAATATTCACCTTGTAACAATGACCAAACCAAACTTACATTTGGCATCTCTATCGCAGCAAAAAAGTTAAGCTTAATAAAAAAATGTTCAGTTTCTAGAAGAGAGTTGCACAATAATAAAGAAGCTTTGGAAAAATATTGGGGAATGATCTTCACCAGTAGATAGGGTAGAATATTTCCAAACAATGTGGAAGTGATCTGAATACACTACAATAGTGACTTCAAATAAATGCATTAAAAGACATGAAAGAGATCAAAAGACAGCTGATTTAACTATGAGAGATAAAAAGGACTCCTTCCAAAAGTTGTAGCGAAATGATAGAAGTAGAAAGGTTAAATAAATTTCAGCAATTAAATATAAAAATGCAGTAAGGCAGGTTAAAAAAAAAAAGTGTCAGAAAGGTTGCAAAGTTATATGCATGGATAAACCCTGTTTAATGGCATATTATCACAAGGTAAGAAGATGAGCTAAAGAGTGTTCAGGGGAGATACCTGTGGAGAGGATGGGAGAAAGTATACATTAGTTTTTGGATCCATTTTGAGCAGGGAGACTACTGGGAGGTTTCAACAGAAATATACCAGAAGCTTGGCTTCAGGTTTTCGGGGACCTGTGTTGGGACTTAGGATATTCTATAGCACGTTACAAACAATTTGGAAAATGTGGTGATAAGCGACAGAGTTTGTGATAGTGTGATGATGCTAAATTTCCCAAAATGGAGAAGGTAAGTTTACTGCATTCCAGGAAGTCTTGTTGCTAAACACTGCTAAGACATGGATGTGACACAGTGGCTTTTCCAGAGCATGGAGAGGTAGGCACTAGTGATGGTACTTGTTTCTTTTGCACTATCGCAAGGTGCAACATAATAAAGCCTAATTCACTATGGACTTGTGTGCTCTCTGCCTTCTTTTCCCAGTCTCCTCCCTTACCACTCACAATTTTGGTACAAAAACTTACGTTGTATCCTGGTTATCAAAGTCCTTGCACAAGGACTTTCATGTTCTTCCCATATTCGTGTTCTTCCTCACTATGATACACCTCTGAAGTCCCACGACGCTTTCTGCGTTGTGCATCATTCTGATTTTACTGCTAGCTCTATTTTCTTATACTTCCAACCTACTGTGTTTTGTTTCAGAATGCTAAATAATAGGCTAATCCTTAATTTCAGACTAAGTGGCAGCCAAAACAAAGGAATAAAGCTAAGTTCTCCCTATTTCCGTAAATGGGGTATTTATGAGATCACCTCTGTCTAGGATCTTATTTTCTTGAAACCCCTCACAGGGTCTAAATGTATGTGGCAGCTCTGTACCACTGAACATTGGAATCTGTTGGCCAGTTTCAGCTGAGGTTTGGGGAGGCTCAGGAAATAGCAGCACAAATGAAAGACCATAATCTCCTATGTATTGTTCTTTATAATGTAGACTAAAAGTAGTGTTTATGAGTCTGTCTTTATTTAATCCTCTTTTTCAGGTGTAACGCTAATTTAATGTTTCATAGTAAGCATTTTGTCTACCAGAAAATCTTTTCTTTCTGATGAAGGTACCTATTCCTTTATCCTAACACAACTTTCTGTAAACTAATAGTCAACTGTTCTGTATGCCAAGCTCTCCCTTGCCAAAATAACCAACAAAATATTGGTGGACAAACTGATTTCTTTAAGGAATCAATTTGTTCATAGTCTAAGGTTTGTTCTTTGCTTACTGTGTCTTTTGTTATTTCATACATATTTGGAATGGTTTGTGAAGTTGCCTTTTTTTTTTTTAATGGAATGACTGATTACATAACAAAAAAACTTCAGTCTTTGGAGGAAATGAAAGTTAGGCAAATACTCAAACATGTTCTGTGCAAGTCCTCTTAGAAAAGGAAAAGCTGACAGCAAAGTGTAGGAAGTATAGCAATATATCTATTTGACTGCATTAGAAACTCTGCATTTACTTCAGACACAAAGAGAAGCAACACAGAAGGTAAAAACTGTGTTAGATTAATAAGAACAATCATAAAAAATAGTGTAAATATATAAAGTGAAAAGTTGATGGTGGTAGATAATAGGATGCACCAACAGAGATGAAGGATGATTATTCACTTGTAGACATGTCACCATTTCTCAGGAGGACCAAAGCAATTGTTCTATTCCTTGCAGAAGGGGAAAACTACTGACACAGTGTGCCAAGAAACTGTGTGTGATTCCTGTTTAACACCTTTTTGACACTGATATTTGCATCAAATTAAGCTGCAGATTAGTGACCAGCAATTAGGGTGTATGACCTCAGCTTAAAATATTGGTAGTGAGGAAGGAAGGCACATAGAACATTTTGAAACAACTTGGTGCAGATTAGCTATAGATACAACCCCTAACAGCTGTTTTGGAGCATTCATGGGCAAATGGGGGTTGAGTTAGAAAAGGTGTTCTTGGAATATTGAAAATAGGCAAATCTTGAAAAAGGAGAAAATAGACTGATTACTTTTTTGAGAACTTAATTTGTAAATATCCAAGAGCAAACAAGAAACTTGAGTACCAGACAACACAGATTTGTCAAGACAAATTATGCTTTTATATCACAGAAGGCATTCACAAGGACGAAGCGGTAGTTTTCTACCTCTTGATGCAATTATCTTAATGTGTGTTAGACAGGATTTCATATACTGTTTTAATAAGCTTTTCAGTAAAATATGGTAAAACTAAATAGAGTCTAGAATAAACACGTAACTGTCTAGATACCTGTGTACCTAATAAACTGTTCACTGTTAACATTTGAGGATTTAAGTGAATTTTATGTGTTGGTGGTATTCATCTGATTTTCTCAGAAATTTTTATTAATAGTCTAGATGATGCAATATAGAGATGCGTGTTACGTTTGCAGATGGACTTCAGATGTTGAAAGCCAGAACTGAAGTTGCATCTGGCTTAGAGGATAAAACACAGTGCAAAATTCAGCAAGGAAGACAAAAATTATACTTTAGGAAAACCAGGTCATTTGAGAAGCAATAGAATGAATTGTCTAGTGAGTTTGTAAAAGTTTTCTGTCAGTGTTTTTGAGCAGGTTAGGCAGACTTGTAGACAAATGTTGTAGATCTAAAAGGTCATGTATTTAGTCAGTCAGTAAGTTTGCTACCCTTTGAAGTTCCTTCCAGCCTCCTCTTTCTGTAGTCTGTGCACAAGAGAATATGAGCTAACAACATGCTATATATACTATCTGGTTTGGTGGTGTGTTTTTTTTTAAGAGGATTTTGTCTGTGACTGTGAAATTCGTGTGCATCTGAGATATATAATGAATGCATCTTTCTAATTACCTTGTTAGAAATAAGATACCAGTTGTATTCTGGAGGGAGTTGGAAGAAGTCGGAGGCAAGGCAAATCACTTGCTATCTTGTAGTTAGTAAAAAA
Source organism: Eurypyga helias (assembly GCF_000690775.1). NCBI lineage: Eukaryota > Metazoa > Chordata > Aves > Eurypygiformes > Eurypygidae > Eurypyga > Eurypyga helias. The sequence goes on along the minus strand of NW_010263551.1, from coordinate 12,169 downwards.
TTACTTTCTTATTCATTCTGCATTAGTGATAATTTGTAATGAAATCTGAAGCTTGCCTAGTGCTGCCTCACATCATGTCGCTAGACCTGTGTCAGCGAGGAAGTTTCCTTTTGGATGTCATCTTTGGGGCTGATGTTACTTTTGGATCATTTGTCAAGTTTATATGTTTTCTTCCTTAATAGCTTTAGTGTTCTCTTTTTTTAACTTCCGTTGAAAGAGATGTGAGAGAACTGAGAAAGCTTCTGCCTTCAGAAATGTAGCATTTTTTTTTAAATGTAAAAACATGACTTTCATTTGTGTACGTCGGATATATCTGGAGAAAAGGATGACAAGTATCTCCCTGTTTTCAGCAAAGGTATAACAAGTTTAATGAGAAAGTGCTATCTTCTGTTCCTGATATGTAGTATTGGTGTTTCTGTTAGATGGAGTATTTTGTGAATTATTAGAAGGAACACTGAGTAGCAGTTGTCAAAACAAATACAAATGTTGTGGTGCGGTCCTTATTTTTTATACGTTAGTTTTTATTAAGTAATTATTCTGGATTATGACTTCAAAGCTTTCATAACTTACATAAAAGAGCGTGATTTGATGCAGTACGTTTTTTGAGTGTCTCCTGGTGTTTTTAGGAGAAAATGCTAAATTCTAGACTCTAAGCTGACTATTCATCTAGCTGTGCAAACAAGGAATGTTTTCACACTTTTGTATTCTGTTGCAAAGGAAAACTGTTTTGTTCTTTAAACCTGATGTACTCGTGAAGCCAAGAATGTAAATATAACCTTAATTATGCTTCTTTTGCTACACAACTGTGGTGCTCATGTTAAAATTTCTTATCCACACACATGCTTAATGCTAGTAGAAGCATACTTAATGGTGAAAGTACAGATGAGAACTCGTTCCTCTCCACATGCATCAGAAACAAGAAGTTGAATGGTGTTTTAAATCCTTCTCTTTTTACCTAAATACCATTTGGTAATAGATATATTGCTTTCTACTGATTGCTCAGAATAATTGGTTCTAAGGCAGGGAGGAAACAATACATATTTTCCTTGATAATCTTGAACTTTAAAATATACATTTAATTTGCTACCCACGAGAGGGTGCTGTTTGCTAGCAGCTTGACATGCAAAAATAAAGTAGTTCTGCTATTGTAGTTTAATGTTGAATTACTGTGTTTGCATTCTAAATTGCTTTAAGAATTAACTAGTGTTATTTGTATTAGTTCATACATGGATTCACAAAATACTGGGAAAAAATCTTAAAGTGATGTAATTATTTTATGTTATTGCAGTCATTCTCATGCACTTAGCTCTTGTTTACTATTTTTCACTCACATTTCAGAGGATGAAAGAGGCAATCTTTGGTCTGTTTTACAGACTGGGGATATGAAAGAAATAACTCTTCAGAGATTAATCAGGCTTGTGGCAGAGAAGCTCAGATTTTTGTATTACAGCTTCAGGTTATGCTGCACCAACCTTGATATTAAGTTATTTAGCCTCATGCACTTAGCTCTTGTTTACTATTTTTCACTCACATTTCAGAGGATGAAAGAGGCAATCTTTGGTCTGTTTTACAGACTGGGGATATGAAAGAAATAACTCTTCAGAGATTAATCAGGCTTGTGGCAGAGAAGCTCAGATTTTTGTATTACAGCTTCAGGTTATGCTGCACCAACCTTGATATTAAGTTATTTAGCACTTGAGTAGAAACTGTAGGGATGAAAAATATGCACATACCTAGAGGAAGACATTGGTTGCAAGGTAGCATGTCAGTTCCCTGCTTGGGTACTTCTGGAGTACGCCCTGCTATAAATTGAGTTATTTTCTATACCAGTCTAAATCTTATTTAATAAGTAAGTGTAGTGTTCTATCTTTTTTGTGCCCCTTACTCTATTTACCTTTTTTTGCCATTGTTTTCTTAATATGTGGTGAAAGACACACTGATTTCCAGCAGGGTGTCTTTTTTTTTCATTTTGAAGGTATCAGAACGGGTAGAGAGAAGACTTCAGGAGATAGAACAAGAAATGCGTGTTGAAAGACAGCTTGTAGAAAGGCGCCAGGACCAACTGGGGCATATGTCTCTCCAATTACAAGAGGTATGCATACGAAAACTTCTGTGTTCAGGATTAAGTTGGGAATATGCTGTATTTGTGAGCCTGTACCTGTGAAATTGGCAAAAGTGCTCATCTCTTTGGCACATTCTTTTGACTGTATCAGTCCAGCTCTACCTATTTTGGTAACAATATAATAACAAGTCCAGTCTCTGTTGTTTATGATACTGTCTTGTTTGTACTTAGACCTTTTTGGTAACCGGCACATTCTGTAGAAGAACCTACCCCTTATACCCTCCCTCAAACCCCAAACAAACAAAAGCAAGTCATTAGCTTGATTGTCTGAATTAAAACATTTTGTTGTCTAAAATGTAAACTTTGCTTGCAGTGAGCAGTTTATTTTTAATTTATTTCAACAAGCAATCAAATGCACTGTAGTGGCCAGAAAGCTTTTAATTGCTTTTGAAACAGTTTCATTCAACAGTATCGGATGAAGTATAAAATATTGCTAAGGAGACAAATACAAATGCTTATATTGCGTATTAAAATTGGCAACAGCTAGGAGCTTTTTTCTGCTTGTCTTGGGAAATGTATGAAAAATACATCTTTCTCTTTCTGATTTCACTGCTATTTGGAAAAATCTGTCTCAGCATAGAGTAACTTTTTACTTTACTCCCCTTTAAGATATGATTTGCAATATTATCTCTAACTATGCAATAGAATGCTATAGTTGAGAAGAAATGTACACTTTCTTGTTTTTCACTTTTAATATTAGTGACAGTATACATGCTTTTTGGAAGGCAGTTGTTTTATACTTTGCAGTAATATTGAGGAACCTTAATTTAGATTGGTGCTTTATATTTCTTGTCAGGTTAGAGACTCTTCAAAGAGGTCGTATTTAAGACGAAAAGATGCTCTTTTGATATAGATAAAAAGTAATGTTTATCAAAAGGCTTGTAGTGCTTCTGCTGGTGTTTCAGTGTTTCATAAAAAGTGATGGTGTAATTCCCTCCCCCCAGATGTCCTAGTGGGTGAAAAGGCCTACGTTTAACATACCTATGTCTCTTGTTAGATTCTTCAGTTGGGCCTTCAGTCCCATAGAGGGATGCTTAATGAAATCAGCTGGTGTTATCTGGAGGTTGGAATAATATTAAAAAAAAAAACAACCCACAAACACCAAAAACCTGACTTTTTAAAGGGATAATGACTTGTATCTGTAAAGATAAATGGATGCTGCTATGGTTTCCTTAGAAGGACGACTTGAATTCAAATGTATTTCAAAGACATGATTGGCTATTTGACCATGTGTCCTCAAGCTTGGATACCTTTTGTCCTAGCAGCTCATCTTTTGAATTTCATACAAAATGAATATGAAATGCTAAGGTCATCACCAACCTTCTATTTCCCCTAAGGTGTCCAGCTGTAGATGAAGATGTTTTTATCCTTTTTCCTCCAAGTTCTATTTTGTTCTGTGCATATTTTGGTAGATTATTTTTCCCAAGGAACCTCTTCCTATTTAAAAGATTTTTTTTTTTTTTTACACCACTGTTCAAAACTTTGATATATATAGTCTCATTCTCAGTTTACAGGAAAGCTGTTTAGTCTGCTTGGTAAACTTTTACTATTAAGATTTTGCCCAAGCCAAGATTCAGGGGCTCAAATCATCGTTCTGGGTGGCTGATTTCAGTCATGACTCGGGATTTCTTGAACTGGACACTTGTTGCTCTATTTGGAAATCCTAATAAAACATTGATCACCCTTGTTGCAATGAATTGTGGATTTTTCAGGAGCTTCTAACCTTTGACATACAAAATAGAACATGGTAGCATCAGATGACAAGTGTAGAAGGGACCTTCTTTCAATAGGTATGAGGCAATCTTTCTTTGACAGATAACAGAGGAATATGGAGACAATATCGCCCTTGAAACACTTACTGTCTGTTGCTACTGCGAGTATAATGAAAGTATGTCCTCTCCCTGCTACTTCTCTCATAGCTGTTTTAACAGCTTGGAGAACATTTCTGTGACAGAGTTGCAACTTCTACGCCAGATATCTTGAGACTCCAGTATTGCTAAGGTCCTTAGAACTCAGGCCCTTATTACAAGATTCCATCCAACTGTCCCAACTCCCTTCCCCATTGAACATTCATGTTAATTTGTCCTTCTCTAGGTAGAAAATGGTCTCACTTCTGGTGTTTGTATTTATCAGGAATGGTTTAACATCTCTTGAACAGCTGGCTGAGCTCCTAGCTCTTGTGTTGGCAAATTGAACCAACTTGGGCCCCACCTTTTGAAAAATGCTTGTCTTTTGAGACCAAAATAGTCTGGATCCTGTACGTGCTGCCTCTCTGTGTACTGTCATCCTGAGAGGTTGCTGTGTGGGAAACCTTTGTGAAGAAAATTACTTTGTTATGGAATATAAATTATAGAAGAAATAGAAATATGAGAATATCTAAGGAGACAAAAGTTTAGATCTGATCTAATCTCAAAGAAAAAAAAAAAAAAACAGGAAAAAATGCCAGCATTAAACAGTCTGAGAAGTCATGTAGCAGATCTGAGTTTTTGCGCTTCTGGCTTTTGATTTTTTTAATTTTTTTAATGTGGTTTTACAGATGAATAGATTCAGTATGGCAAACCAAATGGAACGAATAATACAATTTGTGACTATGAAGTATTTAATTTATGAATATGAATAGTTTTCAAAAGGTTGTTCTTTCACCAATATATTTTCAAGCTAAGTAGTATTTGGCTTCTTGTTGATTTGTTCGTTACTTGCATTAATGCAATTGTTTGATGTATTTTGCTAAGGTATTTTTTTATTTTTCTGCACTATTAACAAAATTAAATGTCTCTTAAATATCTCTGAGCGAAGTTGTTAGAAAAACTCTATTTTACACCATTTCTTTTTTTTTTTCTATATTTTAATTAGGCAATTTCAGCAAAGCCTAGAAGGTAATTATTTAAGGAAACAAAATAATAATATTCCTGAGCAGAATCATTGGATCTTGTGTAAAATATCTGATGTCATTTAACTTTTTTCTTGCTGATCAGCTGGCACTTGGTTGTAGCATTTGCCACAAAGGTTGCTTGATAGGTGAGAGAATTTTCAATAACAGAGATTCTCAGAGACTCCAGTGTGGAATCTTACTTACTTCTCGACTGCCTGGCAGTTGAAGTGTGACTGCATTGTTTAACAGAATATATTGACATTGCTGTTTTTCTGCCTTACTGCGAATTATGTTCTCTTATGCTGCTTTGATACTCAGCTATTACAGATGCTATTCTAAATCCTGCAAGAGTCTAATAACTGCCCTCTTTTGTTCTCTGATGTGATATGCAGAATGATGCTGAGAACCAGCTACTGAAAAAGGTGGATCTCTTCATTCAGGACATCCATACAAGTGTGTACTCACTCAAAGATTCTTAGGGGACATTGTAAATGAAAATACTCTTAATGAACACAGTCAGTACAGGGGGAGGCTGGTTGCCTTTTCCTGCAGCATGGCTTTTTAATCAGCTGTTCCTCTTCTGGTAGCTTATATTTGGCTTGAAGTATCAGGGGTATTAGAATCATAAATCAGAATTGTAGAATTATTTAGGTTCAGAAAGACCTATAAAATCATAGACTACCACCATGAACCTAACATTCAAGTCCACCACAAACCCATGTCCCTAAGTGCCACATCTACATGTCTCTTAAATTCCTCCAGGGATGGTGACTCAACCACTTTCTTGGGCAACCTGTTCCAAAGATTGACAATTCTTTCAGTGAAGATATTTTTCCTGATATCAAAACCAACACCCCCAGGTACTTTTCCACTGGGCAGCTTTCCAACCATTTGTCCCCAAGACTGTAGAGTTGCAGGGGGTTGTTGTGGCCCAAGTGCAGGACCCGGCACTTGACCTTGTTGAACCTTATACCTTGGTTGACCTCAGCGAAACTGTTTTCCAGTAAAGGAGATATCCTCCACAGGTGAAGCATGAACACCTTTAGCGGTAAACCCAAGGCAGTGAACTCTGTTAAATGTCAGTTCTGGTTCTCTACAAGAAGGCTAGGAGATGATGGTAGCAATTTAAGTTTCATTTTTCTAGTTTTCTTTAATCACACTTGCCTGTAATAATAATATTAACCTGGATAGTGATGGTCTTTGAATTTTTTGGTCCCTACTCTCTTTGGAGTGGAGTGCTGTGCTTGGATTCACCCATGTAAATATGTGTATAGACAGTCCCTTAAGAACAGAATGCTGCTTGTCACTAACCAGAATTTGCCCCGTTGCCCATCATCTTCTCTTGCCCCTTTCTTTTAATAACTCTGAGATTGAGGACTGTGAGGACATGGTCCTCCATTTATACAAATCATGGAATGGTTTGGGTTGGAAGGGACCTTAAAGATCATCTAGTTCCAAGCCCCTGCCATGGGCAGGGACACCTTCCACTGCACCAGGTTGCTCAAAGCCTCATCCAGCCTGGTCTTGAAGATGATGAGGGATGGGGCATCTACAGCTTCTCTGGGCAACCTGTTCCAGTGCTTCACCACCCTCTCAGTGAAGAACTTCTTCTGATATCCTATCTGAACCTCCCCACATTGAATTTCAACCCATTAGCTCTTGTCCTGTCACTACAGGCCCTTGTAAAAAGTCCCCTTCCAGCTTTCTTGTCCACTCCTTCAGATGGTCTCCCTGGAGCCTTCTCTTCTACAGGCTGAACAAGCCCAACTCTCTCAGCCTTTCATCATAGGAGAGGTGATCCAGCCTCTGGTCATCTTTGTGGCCTCCTCTGGACGTGCTCCATCTGGTCAATATCCTTCTTATGTTGTGGGTTCCACAGCTGGACGCAGGACTCCAGGTGGGGTCTTACAAGAACAGAGTAGAGGGGGAGAATCAACTCCCTCAACTTGCTGGCCAACATGTTCGAGGAGAGGGAAGGGTAGACATGTCTCTTGCTGATACTGATTAGCAGAAAAAGCTTTCCATCTGAGAGCTTGAGGTCTATGTGGACAGTATGTACTGAGTAATGTATCAGAAGTAGTCTTTATAACATACCCACCATGTCCTAAGAACATTTATATCTCTGTAGTTTAAGATGCTCTATGTTAGGAATATTTGAATTGCTTTGTGTACTTTTGCATGCCCTAGTGAGAATAAAGTAAATAACAATTGCAGCAAAATACTTAGTTATTTGGGCGAAGCATATTTCTACATAATTTTTAAATTAAATTTAATAGCAGCTTTTTACTTTGTTATTCTGTTTCTTGTCCTTTGTAATTTGAATTATGGGTTAGATGGATGCTTAGCTCTGTCAGTGGCCTCAGTCTTGTGGTGATCATTACATAGATGTAATGTTCTATTAAAGTCTTTTTCTGTCCTCTTTTATTTCTCTAAGAAGCTTCCCAAGTAACATTACTGGAAGGGAGGGTAGGGTTTGGGCTGATTTCTGAAATCCTGTCATTTAGCACAGCCTGAATGATTTACAAAGAAATGCTCTTTAAAGCATTTGTGGCTATTTAATGAGACAATTTTTCATTAGTTTCCTGTAATACCTTCTGTAATACCAAACAGAATTGAGTTTGACTTTTGGATTTGATCAGTAGTTGCTTTAATTAAGAAATCTTTTGAGGTTTAAATGTTAATAACTATTTTTAAGGAGAGTGCAGCGCCCATAACTGACCACTGCTTGTCAGTATTTTACCGTCTTAAGAGAATCATCTTCCTAAGTATCAGTTATTAAATTATATATTTTCAGTGTCTAACTGAACATGACAATACATTTGTTTCAGTCTTTCTGCCTGTCTTTTGTATGATGTGCAAACTTAAATTTGTGTTGAACTATTTTTATAATCATAGACTGATTATTAACAAAGATGATATCTAGCTGTATACTGACCATGAAGAAAGCTTGACATATAAAATTTTGCATCTTTAACATCTAAATTTGCATTATTGTTTTGAATCTGTAGTCTGTATGTGCTGCATACAGGTGGATGAAAATTTTTTTTTCCTCTACTTTTTTATGTATCTTTTAACTTTGTGTGTATTGGTGTGTTTAAACACTGTCTGTTTAAACAGCAATTACTGCAAATTAGTAAATTGCAATAAGCAAATAGAACTTCATGCAAATCATACATCTCCACTTCTGTATTCCTGAAACAAATGTGTTTCTGATTAGAAAGGAGAACAAATATGCTCATCTTGTGAGTGCTATTGACAGGTATATACAGATTGCTTTAACAAATAAATTTGTTGTGTAATCTTAAAGTATTTTGAGATTCTTCAGTGCTTTATTTTGAATATGAAGATGCCATCACCTTGTACTGGTGTTTGCATTTATTTATATTCTAAAACAAGATCAAGCATCGTTCTTAAGAATGGACTTTAAACAGCTTTTATACGCATTTCCTGTGCTTGGCTTCCTGGATTTTGGTGGAGTCTGTTCATGCTTTGCACACTTTAGGTGAACAGAATTATCTTTATAGAACATTTTGAACCTGCTGACTGAGGTAGGGCAATGACTGCATTTATGTCTCAAGCTAGTAACTTGGGTAGGCCAGGAAACATTTTTTATCTTTTACTTTGTGCAACTGGATATTTAAATTCTGTTTGTGTCTCACTGGATGCACTGTGAAGCGCAAGGGGCTGATGGACTTTGAACAGAGAGTAGGGTAGACTGATGTTCAAAATCAGTTTCTTAAAATTTTCTTTTTGCATGCCTTTATCCCTCATCTTTTTAGGCAAACATAAACTTGATCTGTGCTCTGAGCCATCAGGCTGTTTTGATGCATTGTTGATACTTGCTCCTTGGCTCTGTGCTATATGCCACCTGTAACTAACGGTTTCTGTTTTGATTGTAGTTTGAATCTGACTGACTTGGAACACAAGCAAGTCTCATACATATCTGTTGCTGAAATAACTAGGCAGCCTGTCTTTAAATGCCTGGCTGGTATGTCTAGGTAGTATACTTGGACCCATGCTAGCTGCTAATTTAGCAAGTTAGGGAAAAATTTTTGATTCAGATTATGATTTGGTAAATTTTTGCTTTATTTTAAAATATAGCATGAGTCTGGTCTGCGTGTGTATTTCTGCTAGTATGAGTATAATTCACTGATTAGTCTCACTTTGAAAGAGCCAGTTTCAGTTTGTGGTCTGTGCATTATTTCCAAATAATCTGGTTTTATTTAAAAACACAAACTCCAAAACCCAAACCCTAAGAAAAGTTAGTACGCTTAAATTGCAGTAAAAGCTATAATTTACTATTAGAAGATTTTCATAAGTTCAGAAGATTGAGAACTATTGTTACAGAGGCCTCCACATAGTTTTCTCCATATATAAGAAAAAATGTCTTTCTAGTAGGGAGCTAATTATTTTACTACTTGAAGCTTTGGGGTTTGATACGCTGTATATGGATGAGGTATGCTGAGCTGGGGTATACCAGGTATGCTAGCATTCTCATACTGTCTTATGCTAGTGAACTCTTTAAAAGACCTGTAAGAATTACTCCACTGGGTCAAATCAAAAGTTTTATCTAACCTGTCAGGGACAAGAGTGCTCTGCATCACCTAGGTAGGCAGTGTAACATCTAGCTGGTCCACCCTGAAACCATGCTATGAAAGCCTCTTTACATGGAAGGTCCCTGTTTCCTTGTGGCCTCCTTCATGCCTGCTTCATCAGCCTCCTGGCCAACCTGAACATGAACACTTTCAAGAGGAGGATCTCGGTGCGGGAATCCTAATGGCCTGTTCCTTGGTTCTTCAGCATTGCCTAGAGGAGCTCTCCTGGGCAATGCCTGCCTGCTGCTTGTGAGCCATCAGGCATGTATTGAAACTGTTGTCCTCAGCATCACCTTCCTTGTTCCTGTTTTTGGCCATTTGACTGTCTCAAATGCTTCTTTGAGACACAAATTAAATCAAAGAATCAGTTGGATGTTTACATGTGTGTGTGTGTGTGTTTGTTTGTTTTTGTTTTTTTAACTTTTTCTTTAACTCTTCCTTTCCCTAGAGAAACCTTACTTAGCAAAACCTTTAGTGGAAAAAACCCAAGAGTGGCATAAACTAGTGAGAGAGAATTATTTAGAAAGGAATAAAAGAAGGAGGGAAAACAGAATTAACTTTTGCCTATGTTTCCATTTCTTAATGACATTTTGATTGGTTAACTGATTGCCTACCCAGCATCTGCTGGAAAAATGTGTGTTTCACAGTTGAAGCAGTGCACATGTGGTATGTTTAATTTATTGTAACGTCGCATTCTTTTTGTAGTATTTCAGCTCTTGTATATACGTAAGAGTTGTTTGGGTTTTTTTTCTTAAAAATTAAATTGTTATGGGCTGTTTTTACAATATGCAAAAATAAAACTGAATATCATATTTGTAGTATGAGTGATAGGAAGGACTGCCTTTTTATTTGAAGTTATTTCTATTTAATAGCCTAAATATTATTCAGTGTTCCTGATAAGTTGAAATGGCATATTAATTTCTGTGGTTTCTTCTGGGAATTAGGTTGTACTAGTAATGCAGAGACATACTTTTTACCTTCAGTAGGGAAATATTTGAAAAATTTCCTAGTACTTCTAATTCCAGTCCAGCTTTAACATTTTTCTTATGATGCTGACATCTCTAGCAAAATTTGCACATGAAAACAGGCATTTCTGGTCCGCTAATAATTAGTAATTCAGTGCCAAAAATAAGGTTGGCATACAGTTGACTGAATGTAAGAGAGCTTCTAATTTTGCTAGTAAAAATGAAGCTCAAGTCCAGTTAGTGTACATCATATATACCTAGTAGACTGTTCTGAACTGGTACTTCTAGTCATTTTCTTTTAAAAGAAAAAACCATATTGTGCAATAATGGCAATAGCTGGAGTGATGATCATCTTTGATTTTTATTGATGTAGCTTTTTGGGAGTTCTCCCCAGAGCCTTTTTGAGTAAAATGGGAATGTGTCAGGTCTGTGTCCAGTCTTGAGTTTTATAGTAGACTGGAATGATAGATTTGAATCTGTACTGAATACTTAGAAAAATATCTTAAATATGTTACAATCCTGCAGTGTCTGATTATGAATCAGTGAGATTAAAAGCATAATTCTTTATGTAGCGTAATATTTTCAGTGGCATAGTTATGATAAATATTTTCCACCATCTCAGTTTTTAGTGTAAACTGTTCAAGCAAAAGAGTAGTTCAAACTATATTGAAACCCTTATGGCTTCCTGTGGTGAGGATATAAGACTGAGATAAGTATATAAATCCATTTATTTTCTCCACAAAGCTACTTTTAAAAGCAGAACTTCTAAAGCTGAAGGCCTGGCTTCACTGATGTTGATTAATATCTTGCCTTATGTTTTCATACATTGAAATTGTTCTCCAGTATATAGGGAAGAAAAAATGTTCAAAACCTGAATGAAATTGCACTAATTATAGGGGTAAATTTCAAGAATTTTTTTATCAGGAGATATTCTTTATAAAATAAAAATGCTACTCAAGAAGAACAGACTGGGAAAAAGACATTTCTGTCTGGACAGGCTAAGCGTTTCTGCTGTATATTCTTTTCATAAAATCATAGAATGGTTTGGGTTGGAAGGGACCTTAAAGAAAGACCTTTCTGGTTCCAACCCCGCTGCCATGGACAGGGACACCTTCCACTAGACCAGGTTGCTCAAAGACTCATCCAGCCTGGCCTTGAACACTTCCAGGGTTGGGGCATCCACAGCTTCTCTGGGCAACATGTGCCAGTGCCTCTCCACACTCACCATGAAGAATTTTTTCTTTATATTGAGTCTGAATCTGCAAAGAAAGACCTTTCTGGTTCCAACCCCGCTGCCATGGACAGGGACACCTTCCACTAGACCAGGTTGCTCAAAGACTCATCCAGCCTGGCCTTGAACACTTCCAGGGTTGGGGCATCCACAGCTTCTCTGGGCAACATGTGCCAGTGCCTCTCCACACTCACCATGAAGAATTTTTTCTTTATATTGAGTCTGAATCTGCATTCTTTCAGTTTAACCCCATTATCCCTTGTCCTGTCACTACAGGCCCTTGTAAAAAGTCCCCTTCCAGCTTTCTTGTCCACCCCTTCAGATACTGAAAGGTGCCGTAAGGTCTCCCTGCAGCCTTCTCTTCTCCAGGCTGAGCAAGCCCAA
>NW_010263550.1:1758-3990 GCF_000690775.1 Eurypyga helias | reverse complement strand
CCCGCCCCGCCCCTTCCTGGGCAGCTCCCGCCGCGGGGGGCGGGACCGGGATTCACGGGGCGTCCCCCCCCCTTTTCCCGAGCCGCGACACCCCCGGGGATGCTCCGCCACTGTCACCTCCCACCTCGCCTTTTATTGCCAAAAAAACACCCCGAATTTCAGAAAACGCCGGGTTTTAGAAGCGGGGGGGGCGGGGCATGAAAATCCCTTCGTTTTCCCGTTTTTCACCTTCTGGATAAACTTGGCGGGTAAACACACAGAATTAGGGAATTTGGCTTCTCCTCCCCAAAAAGGCTTTTACAGAAACCAGCCCCCCCCGGTTAAATACAAAAATAGGGGAAATTTGGTTGCGAGCGGGCAGGGGATTTATGGATTTTGTCCTGAATTCCAAAGGAAAAAAGGGAAAGGTGATGGCAGTTCCAAAGGAAAAAAGGGAATGGTGATGGCAGCAAAAGGGTAAAAATAACGCCCCCCCCCGCTGGGAAAACACAGCCAGGGTTTGGCCACGCACTGCGGGGTGAAAAGGGAGGGAGCCAGATCCCCGTGGGGCAGACGTGGAATTCCACATCTTCCCAAATCTCCCATCCAGGATGGAAACGCCCGCCCCCCCCACCCCCAAAACGCAGGATTTCAGGACAAAAACCACAGGCGAGGAGTCGCTTTCTTCGCTATCCGCCTTTATTGGTGGGGATTTGGGGTGTTCCCGGGAAGCATCCGGGCTCATTTCACTTTCCTCTCCAGGGCCAGGCTGTCGTGGAGCTTGGATACCTCCGGCTCGTACGCCTCCATGACCAAGGTCCCGTTGGCATCGAAGAATTTGGCAATGGATTTGGTGAACTCGGCTTCCCTCTGCTGCCTGGTTTTCCCGCTGATGAAAGTCAGCTTCAGGGTGTACTTGTCATCGAACCTGCGGAGAGACGCCGGGGCGGGATTCGTTAAGCCGGCCTGAGCCGAGACTCCGTGGAGAAGGCGAGGAGAAATCCTCCTCTCCATGGAGAAGCCCAGGAGAAATGCCCCTCTACGTGGAAACGCCGTGGAGAAATGTCCCTCTCTGCGGAAACACCAAGGAGAAATCCTCCTCTCCACGGAAAAGCCAAGGAGAAATTCCCCTCTCCGTGGAAAAGCCAAGGAGAAAATCCCCTCTCTGCGGAAACACCAAGGAGAAATCCTCCTCTCCATGGAAAAGCCAAGGAGAAATCCCCCTCTCCGCGGAAACATTGAGGAAAAATATCCCTCTCCGCAGAGAAGCCAAGGAGAAATCCTCCTCTTCGTGGAAAAGCTGAGGAGAAATCCTCCATTCCACGGAAAAGCCGAGGAGAAATCCCCCTCTCCATGGAAAAGCCCAGGAGAAATCCCCCTCTCCGCGTAAAAGGCGAGGACAAATCCCACTCTCCATGGAAAAGCCGAGGAGAAATCCCCCTCTCCATGGAAATGCTGAGGAGAAATCCTCCTTTCCATGGAAAAGCCCAGGAGAAATCCCCCTCTCCGCGGAAACATCGAGGAAAAATATCCCTCTCCGCAGAGAAGCCAAGGAGAAATCCTCCTCTTCGTGGAAAAGCTGAGGAGAAATCCTCCATTCCACGGAAAAGCCGAGGAGAAATCCCCCTCTCCATGGAAAAGCCTGAAACGCCCAGGAGAAATCCCCCTCTCCGCGGAAAAGGCGAGGAGAAATCCTCCTCTCCATGGAAAAGCCAAGGAGAAATCCCCCTCTCCATGGAAAAGCCGAGGAGAAATCCCCCTCTCCGCGAAGCCCGCAGGAGCGGAGGCGCCCACCAGGCCCGGAGCGGCCGCAAGGGACGGGCGTTAATTCCAACTTCATTAAACGCCTCGGGATTAACTCCCAGCCCGCGATTGGCGGCGGATAACCGTTCCCGCTCCTAGGCCGGGCCATCCGACTGGACCGAGCCCCACACGGATTTGTAGGTGGGAAAAAAACAAGTATTTAGGGTGACGCCGGAGAGCTACGGGGACGGATGTGGATTTCCAAGAGCGGATGCGCCGGGTGCCGCAGGAGCGTTCCCAAGGGTACCGTTTGAGGCTGGAGGAGAGCTGCCAGACGTCGTCGGGATCCATCCCGGCGGGATCTTTCCTGTGAGCTACCAGGAAGATGCTCTTCTCCTTGTAGGAGGTATAGATAGTCAGGATCCCCATCATCATGAAGTACGTGCGGGAGTACGTTAAGGAAACACGGTTGGAAGTAGGAATTCGGCAGAGAAAATTCCTCGGATCCCC
>NW_010263550.1:0-1720 GCF_000690775.1 Eurypyga helias | reverse complement strand
CTCATCGTTAGCCTGAGACGTTAATTAATTAGCGGGGCGCTTCCTTAAATCTTTGCCGTTGAGCAAGAGGGTTGATCAGCGCCGGGAAGCGGCGGGGAAAGGGATAATTCCTTCTTTTCCCTAACGGGATTTTTCCGGCCACGTAAAAAGGGTCATCCAAACCACAAACCACCGGTTTTAATCGCCCCGTTCCATTTTGGGAGGAATGTTGGTCGGGGCGGTGGGAAACGGTGAGATCGAGCCGAGCGCCGCGCGGATCACGCGATCCGAGTGATTTAACCCCCTTCCCAAAAAACGCAGGGAAGACGGGAGCTGCAGATTTATCCCAAGGGTCCTGCTGAGGGCCAGTGGGAAGAACGGCAGCCCAGGGGGACACCACAGCTCGCCCAGCCGTATGCCCGAGCCGGCAAGAAAATTCCAGGCAACCGCTTCAGGCTGCCTCGCCGGTGCCGAAACCGCCCGGGAGCACCCGGAGCTCCTGGAAAACCCCATCACCCTTGTTTCAAACCTCTGCGGGCATCCCGCATGGTGGAGGTTCACCCGGAGAGGGCGGGGGGCGCCAGGACAGATTCCCAGAGAAGCGTTGGATGCGCCATCCCTGGGAGTGCCCAAGGTCAGGCTGGATGAGGCCGATCCGGGAAATCGGCTCTCGGGAGCCTGGAGAGCAGATGGGCCGCTGGCGCCAGCCCGATCCTGCCCCGGCTTCTGTGCCGCCGCAGGCTGGACCTCTCCCACCCAAATCCAGGCGCGTGACACCCGGACAGGCAGGAATTTTGCCATCACATGCCAACTGTGTGATTATCCACGCCACGGGAAGCCGAATTCCCGCAGGCCCGGGAACGGGACTACAAAGAAGGTTCTTCTTGCGCCCCGCGGGAAAAACGAAGCCGGAGGCGCTGTCTGGGAAGGATATGAGACAACACAAAAGGCCAGGACAGGTTTGGATTCGGGAAAGGGATGCAGGTAATCCCAAATCAAAGCTACGATGGCGAAGAGGCAGGAGATTGTGCAGATGATGAGGCGGCCGTCGATCAGCCGGAAGTTTTCCACGTACTTGTACTTCTCCAGGAGAACCTGTGGGAGAAAACAGGCAGCCAAGTTGATTCTGGTGCTTTTTTCCTAAATCTGGTGCTTTTCCTAAATATGACAAAGTGTTTCCGGGAAGGATTTGGGTGAAATAATCTGGGAGGGAGGCTTCACGAAGAACTCATGTCCGCGGCAGCACCGGAATGCAAGAGATGCCACCGGCCTGGCTACACCCAAACCAGCTTCCGGAGTTTTGGATTAAACGGAGAAACCGGGAGCGTTTCCCAAGAGGGAAAACGGGGCAGAACGTACCTTTTTGGCAGAATCGTCCAACGAATTTTTCACGGCCGAACCGTCCCATTTGTCAATTTTCACCGGCTTGTCATCGATCTTCCACTGCAACGGAAAGCGAAGGGAGTCTGGCACGGCTTTGCTTCCCGCCGGGAGCCCAGAAAACACCCTGGGTTGGGAAAAGCCGACCCAGGAGGGAATGCGGACCTGTTACGCAGCCGTATCGCACCAAAGGTCACCTCAGCACCCACGTACCCAACGCCCCGGGTGGATCTCAGCGCGTTCACCCTGTCGCGGGCACCGAGGGGACCTTTTACACCCGTTTTATCCTGATTCCGATGCCGTGTTTGTTGCGCCTGCTGCCTTCCGAGACAGATGGGAGCAGGAGAATTTGGAGGCAGCT
>NW_010263549.1:39307-45078 GCF_000690775.1 Eurypyga helias | reverse complement strand
ACGGGGCGGGCGCTGCCGCCGGCCCGTCGCATCTGGTTGAGCGGTGATTTACGGTTTTGCGAACTCAGCATTTGGCGCGACAGTCCCAAGTTTTTGTTACTTCGGGAAGGGAGAGGAAAAACGGCTCCGTGGGGCCGCCCCAGCGGCTTCTTCCAAATCGCTCCCCCCGCACCCCTCGCTTCAGCGCGGTGGCCGGGGGCTCGCTGGGGTAGTAACGCGGGGCAGGTTTTGATGCGGGGAGAGTTGCCTCCCGTGAAGGTGAGTGTGACAGGAGGGAAAAACTGCTAGAAATAAAATGTTTTTCTTACCGCTAGTTTTGTTCGAAAGCCTTGTATATTCACTTCTTGTAAATATACATACACGTACATACATGGAAAACACACGTGTGCTCTTTGAGCCATGAGAACATTGCCCCCTGTTCCCAGCTGTTTTGTTTTCTCTTTTTTATGGGCATATTTGCATTTCTGCTGGGAGAGGAACAGGCAGCAGCAGCGTTGCCGAATATGGGATTTGAACAGTAGCAGGGGAACAACTTGGTGCGCCTTTAATTCAGCTGCAGAGGATATCCACGCGGGATTAATACACTTAAGCGATCGTGTCACGCTGACGTATCTTGTTCAGACTTGTAGATTTTTAAAGCAGTGTGGACTTGTAGGTGGTGGCGGAAGTGTAATTAATTTTAAACACGTGACTTGGCCTAGTGCTTATGATTTTAACGTGGCATTCGTACCTTGGTCAGTATGCACAGATTTAGCCATCTGCCCTCCCTTTTCCCTTCCTGTGTGCACATGCTGCTCTGTGCAAACTAAAAAGGTGCCTGTAGTTGGCTGTAGGGCCAAATAGGTTTTGAAACTCTTCTCGGAAATGCTCTGAAGTTACAGTCAAGGACTAGTGGAAAGCTGCTTTTATACAGTTTTTGAGTAAGTTTAAAAAAAACCCAAAAACCCAAAAAAACCCAAACACCCAGAAGTTGCTACAGCATCAGCGATGCCAATTTGTAGCTTGTATTTGCTACTAATGGTATTTGCATACATCCAGTACAGCTGATAGAGCTTCTGGGAGGCATGTAATTCTTCCTGCTATAGACAAGGCCCTTTTGTGTAGTGCCAACTTCATCCACCCTCTAAAAGCGTACGAAGCCTGGGTATAGCCCTGCGGTTTCTCTCTGCAGTGATAAGGTGATGGTGGGGTGCCAGCCGGTGTTACTCATCAGAGATCATAGCAACAAAACTTCTGACCCGGGCTGGAGCTTTGTGCTGGGGCACGTCAACCTTCGGCACTTGCTGTAGTTTCTGGGCGTATGCTGCGGCTCATCTGTGTGCGGGTGAAATTTGGAATAGTGGCGGGCTGCAGCGGTGATTTGCAGTAGCGTAAGGGCCTGTCCACCTGTTGAGACTAATTTGCAGGATGGTGGCTGTATGATAATGGTTTTCCTGCAGCCAAAGGGATGGGCTGTTTTGTTGTGGTATCCCTGCTGCCACCGCAGGAGTGGTACTTCTGCGTTGTGCAGGTGGGTAGGTGGATGACGTGTCACCCCAACATGCTTTCCCTCTGAAACTGCTCTCCTTTATCCTTTATGCCCTTTCTCTGAAGAAATCGCCTGGTTTTAGACATGAGCAGACCTGCCAAGATCTCAAATCTTTCACATGGGTATGTTTGGGATTGTGATGCTGAAATCTTCATTTGAACATTTTCTTAAATTTGACTTTCATAGAATAGCAGTTGTCAGAAGAAGATTAAAAATAAAGTCGACTTGGTGGGTGAAATTTTCATCTCTTCTACTACAGCTGCTGTGTTGTTTCTCTGCTGATTGCAGAGTCTCTAGAATTGTAGTGTGCATTACTAAATAAACTACTTTTTCTACTAACCTAGGGATTCTTAAACTGCGGTATACCTACCGTAGCAAAAGTGGTATGTGACTCCTGCCAGTGGCATGTGACTGCCGTTTTGGGAACCTTCCTTAGTCTTGCTTTTTCTTGGGTTAAAAGCTCGGTTACAAGATATTGGAAAAAGCTCTGTTAACAATTTATGGCAGGAAGAAGAAAAAGCGTATTAAATTGGTATTCCCATCGCTGCCTGACGGTGTTAGATGTTTTTGCATCCTCTGGGTAGCTCTTGGAATCTGAGCAACACTGCATGATTATTTTACTCCTTAATGCTGCTGAGTAAAATTATACAGCCTAATTTATTTAGGCTTGGCATGTTTTCACTGAAACTCATGCTACGGTAGGTGAATGAACGGTCTGCTTGTTTATATTGCCTTTCCACCCCCCTTACTTTTAATAGGCCCTCATAGGTCTTACTGTGGTTGTACTGGAAGGTTTCAGAATTTGGTCCAACCTGCCAATAAAAACAGAAATGAAGAACCATGAACCACGTTAAACCTGTTATCGAAGAAGGTATTTTCATACTATGAGTTTTCAGGGCAGAAATATCACTTGGGATGGCTCCAGCCAGTCCTACAATCACATTTACTGCTCTTCTATACACTTCTTTTTTTTGGCAGTTTATTGTTAGCTGTCTGGGCCTGAACTACTCGGGACAGATGTGAGCATGCTACCTTCATCTCTGCAGAATTACCGGGAGATCTGGAAGCCAATTAGGTTACTCTCTATCTTTCTTAATGTCTCTCTATCATAATTCAGACTCTTTCTGTCTACTTACTACTCCATTCCAGATGTCTTTTACCAATCGAATTTTTGCTGGATCACTGTTCCCCAGATGAATTATTACTCTTTTTCTCAGAGGCATCCAAGAAATAAAACGTCTGATGGAATTTTTTTTTTTTTCCTCCCATTACCTTTTTTCAGTATTCTCCCACGTTTGTTTGCAACTTTACGCAAGTAGAGCTAGTTAGAAAGTGTTCATTAAAATGTCGTTGAAGTGAAAGTCAGGAAGAGTGGTGATCAAAAATGCTTTTCAGTTTCAAGTCACTCATTTCTGGTGAATAAACCTTAAAAACAAAACCAGTCTCTTTCTTTTCTACTGCTGATATTTCCCCTGTGCTTTTTGCTGTCTTGATTGTTGTGGTTGGATTATTTGTGGTAACTGGGTTTGACACGATCGATTCGCTTAACGGCTTCAGAGAAATGCAGTATTAAAACATTCAACTAAATTTGCAATAAAAATGTAGTTGGTATGGCTCAATCAACTAAGGAATGAAGGAAGAGTAGCCTTCTTCAAAGAGCTTAAAGTGTTGGATAACTCAGTAGTTTGTCCTGACATGCAGCTGCACAGTGAGATTTTTGGCTCACATTGGGTGACTGATGACAGTGCTGATTGTCGGGGACCAATCCTCTGTGGAGCCCAAGGTGGTCCTTTTGCTGCCCAGGGCTGGGCCCCCAGAGAGCTGTAAGATTGTACATAGATTTTGTTTCTGAGCACTGTGAGGATGCAGCCTGGAAGATGGGAGGATGATGGTACGTTGCTGTGTTACTGGGGTAAGACATAGCACGTCCTGGAGTTGTCAGATTTCTGAGGATGGAAGGCTTCATGAGCTGCCTGCAGCGTGCTGGAGACGCAGGTCACTCTTAGCCTAGATAATGCTGAGGCAGCAATGCTGTCATTGAGTAATGTTTCAGTATGAAAGTATAATGTCAGTGTAAAGTCCAGAAATACTTCTGACCTATGACCAGTTGGGATCATCTATCTTAAAGCAACAAAACTGGACTCTGTCTGGCTGCAAACTCTTGACAGTGTTTTCCTCTGCTCGCCACCTAATCCAGGTGTAGGTTTAACTTCAGCTACTTCTCCTTGTTTTGATGGTGCTGCAGCTGTTTGTGCTGAAGGGTAAAATAGAGGATTTGAGTCTCTTGCTGGCTAGTTCACCTGGTAGTTTGATGCTGATGACAGAAAGCAATGTAGAGGGAATTGAGTTTTGTAGGTGTCTACAGGGAAAGGATTGAGTGGTGAAGGAGCAGCTTCCCAATGCTGATAGGTTGTACTGCTGCTTGTTTTCCCCCTTGCTCCCAGTTTATCCAGGAAGGACCCAGACTGTTCATCATGGTTTTGTGGGGCCCTTGTGAGGTGTCCTCGCCCCCTTAGGGAGAAACAAATATTTTGTGCCTGATGTTATCAAAAAGGAGGTCTGTGAGACTAGATACGTATCAGGTCACACCTCCTCTGACAGAAGATAATTTGAAGTATAGGAAGGTCCATGCCTGCTCTTGAGTTTGGTATTCCTGGTCTATAGCATTAGAATCATAGAATAGTTTGGGTTGGAAGGGACCTTAAAGATCATCTAGCTCCACCCCCCCTGCCATGGGCAGGGACACCTTCCACTAGACCAGGTTGCTCAAAGCCTCATCCAGCCTGGCCTTGAACACTTCCAGGGATGGGCCATCCACAGCTTTTCTGGGCAAGCTGTTCCAGTGCCTCACCACCCTCTCCGGGAAGAGCTTCTTCCTGATATCCAATCTAAACCTCCCCACTTTCAGTTTAAACCTGTTACCCCTTGTCCTGTCACTACAGGCCCTTGTAAAAAGTCCCCCCCAGCTTCCTTGTAGCCCCTTCAGGTACTGGAAGGGGCTATAAGGTCTCCCCGGAGCCTTCTCTTCTCCAGGCTGAACAAGCCCAACTCTCTCAGCCTGTCCCCATAGCAGAGGGGCTCCCGCCCTCTGAGCATCTTCGTGGCCTCCTCTGGACTCGCTCCAACCAGTCTGTATCCTTCTGAGGCTGAGGGCTCCACAGCTGGACACAGCACTCCAGGTGGGGTCTCACAAGAGCAGAGTAGAGGGTGGGGTATAGAGGGTAAGTGAGCCGATACTCTGTTACTGACCTTTTCCAGGAGGGGGAGATTTGGCACCAGCCCGTGGTTTCTGGGGACGGTGTACCCATAGTGAGTTTCTTCAGCAACAGTAGAGCTGTTACAGTTTCAAGGAGGAAGGCAGCTTCCAAGTAATTTGTTAATGATTTAAAGCTGTAAGAAGTATGGGTTGAATTCACAGGTCCGAGAGGAAAAAACCCTGATTTAAGGTACAGGGGTGTGTAAATATGCTCAACTTGAGTTGCGTAAGCCGACTGTTGGAGGGCGTGGGTGAAGTGCATTTTTGTTACACGAGAGGGCATTCCAAGTGTGCGCGAAGTTTTCACAAAGGAGAGCGTTTTCTTGCAGTGCAGTATGTCTGGGTGGACATCACAGGCCCTGAGCTTTGAAGGCCTTGGCATAGGCTTTGATGCATTAATTATTTCAGTCTTGGCTGTTTTCCAATTTGGAATTTGTCCTCGGTGTGTATGTAGTGAGATAGGAAGGCATCAAGATGATTTTGGGGTTTGGTACTGGCTTTCTCTAATTCCTGGGAAACTGGGCATTCTTTCACTTGCCTGAATGCGGTGATGCTCCTCTGTCAAAGGTCAGGTCAAAAATATGACCAACTCCACAGTTTGGACCAGAAGTGACCTGTGAAGGTACCAAGGGGACGATGAGGAAACGGGCTTTTCATACAAAACATGAGAATATTATTTTGGGGGACTTCAGCATCTTCAGCCTTGAAAGTATCTGTTGAAAATCCCGAGATTTATTGTTCTGGGACATTCTTTTCTACTTTCCATTACAAGATATTAGTGCTTGCCTTTCTAAAACCATTTGTTTTTTGTAGTCTTTAAGTGAATAAATGTTAGCTTTAGCTTTTCAGATTAAGAAAAATCTAATAAAGATGCTTTACTACAGGCACCTTAGATTTCATGTTTGCAGAACAGGTAAACAAAGTGCTTCCTGCCATCTGCTTGTGCCTGACTCTTTGATTCAGTATTGTGAAGGGTGGGGTGGGGGG
>NW_010263549.1:26270-39276 GCF_000690775.1 Eurypyga helias | reverse complement strand
GGAGGGAAGTCATGGGATTAGATCTCCTCTAGACAGCTTTGGGTGATGCAATGCGTGTCGGGTATTTCAGTCTTGGGATTGTGTATGGTCTGTTGGCAGTTAGAGGTAGGTCTTACGTTACTCAATTCATTCACTTAATTTCATAATGCTTTATGCTCTTTGCTTCCTGTTTGTGGTGGATTGTATTTCTCCTGCTACTTAAAGCTTTTAGAGGGTATCCAATATCTCTGGTTCTTTTCCTAATTCCTTGAACAGCCCGTTCCAGTTTATACCAGGGCAAATGAAGTGGGCTGTGCCATTTGGATTGCTGGATGCCATGGAAGAGGCATGGACGCCCTCTGATTCATTTTGGAGGTGCAGGCTGTTGAATCCTGGGAATGGTTAGACCTGAATATGCATCCCATGGGAGCAGTGGTGAGTGTGGACAGGAAAAGTGAGGGCGCAGTAGCCATAATGGTAAGATTAAGGCACATCGCAGCAGCAGGAGGTGTTGTCGGTGGCTTCAGTCAGTCATTTTCTTGAAATAACCTGCCCTCACCGTTGTGAATTAGAGGAAGGGGGAAGAAAAATCAATACTCTTTCTGAGCTTTAAAGAGGCCTCTTGACTAATAGTGTGGCAGTAACCAGAGGCCAGAGCCGGGTGGAGCTCAATACTCCTCCCCCATGAAGCAGCATAGCAGTTTGGTCATCTGAATTGTGGCGATGGCCCTAGGGCTGACAGGAGGATTATTGCAGCATTGTTCTCGCTTTCTAGAAAGCTTACCTCATTCTTCTTTACAAATTTCAAAGATGAGCGAAGCACTTTTTCTTATGTGGTACCAGCAGTGCCAAACCTGCTAGAGCTGCTCCCTGCTGCCGCTGGGTCCCTGGCAGAGTCTGCTGCTGGAAGCAAACTGGAAAGGGGGAAGACACTGGCTTGTGTAGAATTCTGTGCACAAGGCTTTTAGGATTGATATGATGAGTTTTCTAAACAGGAGGAAAGATTGAAACTGCTGTCATTCCACTTTGCTTCCTTCAGCAGAATTTTGTCAGTGGGTTCATAGTTATTTGTTGCTTTCTGCAAAATAGACTGAAAAAAGGAGCAGAATGAATGGGATATCCTTAAAGGTGTGTGGGTTTTTTTTTTTTTTCTTGGCGCTGCCAATACTCTTGAAGTTACATTGTCTCAAAAATAAATCTTTAAAGATGGCCATAATTGGAAATGTCTGCATCAAATTTTGTTTTTTTGAAGGACCTATAAAGAACTCTTCTAGAAAGTAAGCACTGGTAACTTTATGTTTTGTTGTTAGGTGTCTTGGTCATAGATATCTTTTGTAAAATAAAAGTGCATTCAATACACAAAAAAATCCAAGAGGGTCAAATAGTAAGGCCTAAAATTCTGTGCAGGATCCAGAGCTTTTAACCTATTCCTTCTGTCAGCAGTTCAAAGAAGAAACAAAAGAAGCAAATGCAAAATATCTGAACGATATTCTCTTGTATATGCTGCCAACAGTAAAGGGAAGAAAGAAAGATGGAAGTGTCCCTAGTTCATCCATTGTGAACTGAACACGTGGTCAGTGCTTTTGTCAAAGGCAGTAGGTCTAGCTCATACGGGGTCCTGTTGCTGTGTCTAGATCCAGTGAAGAGCTACTGTTGTCAATAGGGGTCTAGGGAGCTGGGCTGCTTTAGTTGCGTGGAAAGGAGGCTAAGGGTCAGTCCAGGAGCTGTTTACAGCTTCTGAAGGACGGTTATGAAGGTAAGAGGACCAAACTCTAGTGCCAGATGGCAGCAAGGGACAATGACAACAGATTGTTGCTTTGGAGATTCAGGTTGGATGTTGGGAAAATCTTGTTGCTAGGAGGGTAGTGTGGCACTGCAGCAGGTCATCCAGAGAAGCTAGTATTTGTCCTCGGAGGGAGCTCTTCAGGACTCATCAAGGCAAAGCCACAGCTGACCCAATCTGCTGTTAGTGACAGTCTTGTTCTGAGTCAGAGGTTGGAATGGGTAACCTCCACAGGTTTCTTCCAACAAAAGTTTCTAGGAGACTGGCTCAGATAACCCAAAACAAAGCCTTTTTTTAGACCGCTTTGAACTGAGCTGACGAGCTACTGCGGGATGCTTGGTGGTAAACTTAATTTCATGTCCTCAGTACAGCTTTTGTAGTTCATGAAATAATTCTTCCGTGACCAACACTGGCATCAGTACTGTGGGCCTAAGTATTTATGACCTGAGGACCTGCAGGTTACTGTTGTCAGCAGGTTTCTCTTGGTCTTGCCTGGCCCAGAGGGAAGTGGCAGAACTCTCTGAGGGTTAATACTGCCCGTAAGGGCAAGCCCCTCCTCACCAGTCCACCGAAGATGGCTTCAGGGACAAGGTGGCAGTGTGAGGTGCCCTCGGCAAGGGGGCAGGTGGACTGTGGTAAAATTTGCCTTATGAATTAACACTTGTAAGAGTATATACCCCACAGCAAGAGATCTGTGTAATCTTAATCCTCATCTTGTACTTCTCCTCTGCAGTCCCTTTTGGCTAGTACTACCTTCAAGTAAGCCAAAGGTAGCAGACAGGATGCTTTCTGATCTTATTTTGACTCTATTAATATGCGTTAGTGCTAATTTTTTTTGTTATTAGGGTTGCTACAAGGGGGAACAGCCAAATGAATGGCTTTGTCAATTTTATAACACCTTTTTTGGTGGGGGGAAAAGCGAGGGAGAGAGAGAGGAGAGTCAGAATAAAATACAGAAGAGGCTCTAGAAAGCTGTACGCTATCCACCTACAGACTTTTCCCTAGAAATAAACTCTCAGTTCTGTCTTTGGACCTCTAGTGAATGAAATACTGTATGCATTCTGATATTTTGAAGTGTGTTTTCTCTAATTTATTTCATTTTTTTGGTGGTGGGATTAAATCTTGATTTATGAAGCTTGAACCATGCTGTTGTCAGAGATCAGCTTTGTGGATGCCTTTTTATCCCACACATAATGCTTCTGCTAGAGAACCTTGTTTCTTGCCCTTCATTACTCTTCCTTGTTTGCTTATTTTTCCTGAGTGAAAACAATTCTTGTTTCATTCTGTGTATGCAGCCACTTATTTTATTTCTGCTACATGACAACAGGAAAAATGAAGGTTCGTGATCATGTATATGGTATTATGTGGCAGACTAATTAGGCAAAGATCCACATATAATGTTTAAAAACATTGTACAAACAAAAGTATTTCTGGCACTTCACAGTAAGCAGACAGCAAGCTGAAACAAAACAACCTCTTTTGAGGTAAAACTGGAAATTTTGTGAAAAACTCATGACTGACTGAATGCATGTAACTCTGCTGTTTTAAAGAAAAGCTTGCCTATGTGAACACAAACCCATAGATTTCACAAAACAGCTGCCTGCTAACCAAAAGACTAGTTGCTTGCCAGCAGTTCACTTGGCATAGCTTTCTCCTACCTGTCATCCATACTTCCCAGAAAAGAAATAAAACCCTGTACTTATATACTCCAGGCCTTCCCTCCTTGCCAAAGTGATGCTTTGTTAATGATACGGAGTCCTTTGCTCTTACATGTGCAGGTTATTAATTGCTGTAAAAGGGTGAGGGATTCAATCCTACTCTTACTGATTTAAAAAGACCCCAAAATTATGCAATTGGCTCTCATTTTCTGTGAAGTCTCCTGGAGCCTATTTCCTCTGCTTACAGTGGAGATGGCTTGCTGATTTTGCTGCATGCCCCTGAGCATCTACCCTCCAGGCTCAGGCTGTCAAGTGGCAGCTTGTAGGGAAGCGACAGCTAATGTCACCTGCCAAATAGCAATGGGATATTTTACACCTGTGTTGCAGTAGTGTTCAAAACCAGTAGGTTAATTTTAATGAGTCAGAGGGAGCTGAATTATTTTTGTGCTAGTTGCAGATGGGAAAATTCAAAATGTTGCTTAGCTTCAGTGGCATCTTTTTCCCTTTAGATTTATCATGGAGTAGTAAAATAGAGTGTTTGGATTTAAAGGACAATTAGAGAGTCCTCATTACATCACTGGTCAGAAGATTCATTATTTGCAGCCGTTGCTGGAATTATATGCAGGGTCTGGGGTACCCTGGAGGCTGATAACTGAAGCTTTGTAGAAGATTAAAAAAATACTTGGTTTACCTGCAGAAAACATAATCTTCCCTCACGTAGTTACGTGAAGTATTATTTTTGGTAATTTAGGAAGTTTTTAGAGGACAAATCTTACTCCTGCGTCTTCCCAGTAAGTTGGCTGTTATGGGAAGCCAGTAAATTCTCAGGATGAGGGGCAGATGTTTAGTATATGCATCATCCACCTATGCTCCCTGAAACACAAGGGAGTTTTGCTATGCCCACATGATTTTGTGGATGAGGTTAGTAGGTTCTCTGACAAGGTGATTTATCAAATGATTTCCTCCTGTTGGGGGTTTGAATAGGAGCTACTCCAAATCTGAGGCCAGAACAATAGCTGCAGAGGAAATTAGTCATGGAGGCATCTGAGGAGGAAGGAGCATGCTTTTATCAGCAGTGGAAGAACTTCCCAATACACAGGGGTCTCGCTAAAGATAATTCAAACATTAGTGAGTAGTGGTGGTTTACACCTTTGCATTGTTTCCAACCAGGTATTAAAGACTAAAGGGTACAATGCTTGCTTTCTTCTTAATTTGACACATTTGGAAAGTATTCTTCATAACCACGTGGATTGAAAATACATTTTTATGAAGGCTGAAGCATTTGGTGTTTATTTCGGATGGAGTGAGAGGCTTGGGAGGCTTCCATCAGATAATTCCCTGGTTGTGGTATATGCCGTACAAAACGGGGAGATGAAGTCAGTTAGCAAAGAGAAGGATTTATCTTGAGTTTATGATATGTGTTGCTGGCTGAAATAGTGCTTGTGCTTTCACCCTATGATTCCCTGTGATTTATATAGCATCTATTCTTAGGAGGGTTCAGTTGTTGAAGATAAAGGATTTCTGTTTTGTATATAACCCTTTTACATCCTGCAAAAACAGTTGGGATTATCTATTCTGATATGTATTGAGGAAATTGTTTGCTTTTTTGGACGTGTACAGGTACCTAAATATATGGCATCTAAAATGACACCACACCATTTTATATCTGGGACAACTGCATGGGGCTGGCAGATATAAGTCAGGACTTGCTATTAACCCAGTCTTTCCAGCAGTGGCCGCTGGAGGCCCACAGGAATTCCCTAGGGTATCTGAGGAGGCATTAGATGTCTGGGTTAACATTAACATTTAAATGTTAATGTTTTAATACTTCTGTGATTTGGTATTTCGGATCAGCAAGCTGCCAACAACTGCTTTTCAGCTGTCATGAAGAAAGATAGAATCGCTTCCCTGAAAAAAATTTTTGCGTAAGTCTGCAGTCCAAGAGTAAGGCAGTATGGGTGGTTTGCCAATTTATTTTACCTGACTTATTATTTTGCCAGTTTATATTACCTAGCTTATGTAGACATAGTCAGCAAGATACTGGTTGTTTTACCAACCTTCCCTCGCTCAAAACCCGTCCCCCTCCAAAACCAAAAAGGAAATTGTGAGGAGGATCCCAGTCCAAGTCCTCTTAGGTTAATTTGGTGTCAATCAGTTGTTCAGAGGAAGAAAGCGTGAGTGAGTGCAAGGATTGATGTTCAGTCAGGAGAAGAAAAAAAAAATCCCTGGAACATGTTCAGCATAGCTTCGAGAACAAGCTTATGTAGCTTATATAGCAACATAGCTGGAACATGCTTATGGCAAGCTGAAGATTTACACCAAAGCTGTAACTATACATTGTCAAAATACAGGTGTTCTTTAGCTATATGCTAATGTCTTTAGTTATTTTAAATGAATTTGAAAACCAAAAGTGCTATCCAGTGTATGCAATTTAAATGTCTACATATTTATATTCCTAATAAATCTTCTATAGTAAGATTCACATCTTATGTGTTTAATGAAGGACATGATAGAAGGAGCCTGAGGGTGACCATCTCAGGTAGCCAGTAGAGAAACGCGGATGATTTTAGGATATGATAAAATCTCTTAGAATAGCTACTTTGGGATAGGATGAATCACAGCCCACAAATGCCTATTTCTCTCGAGTGAAGAGAGAGGGGGAGTAGAGTGATTCAGTGAGATGTGGTTGTTTATATTTGGCCAAATATATTTCAAGCTATGTGCATAAGGCTACAATCCAGAGGCAGCTCAGCTCTCCATGGCACCCGGGGTATGTGTCTCAAACATTCAGCTACAAAGCCTGGTTGGAGCATACTGCAGCTCTCCTCTGGCTGGTGCCTTCATCACCCTTCCAACTGGAACCACCCTGTGAAAGGAGATGGTGCTCATGTACTCAGTTTTCATCCTGGAGAATTGGTGTAATCCCAAAATAAAGTCAGGATGCAGACTGGGTGTGTGCCTGAACCCATGTGTTTGGATCTCATGATTTAGACATGGCTTGTGCAACCAGCGGAAGGAGAGAGGCGATTTGGAAGGCCTCCAGAAACCACCTTAATTTTGGTAAGTTTGAATCCTAACATGTAACTTGAATATACGCTTGCTTCTGTGGTGTATTTTCATTTCATTATTCTCTCAGTATATATGATAAAGATAAAATAGTCTGTTTTCATGTCTGTGCACAATACATCTCCAAGTTTCCTAGATTAGGGAGATGTTGGGATGTCTGCGTGCTAGGAAGTTAAAACAATTGAAATCCTGAACTTTAAAATTCTTCTGATAAGCATAATTTTAAAACCAGAATTAGACCTAGCAGTGTCCTTTCAGAACAGCGTGCCTGCTTCCAGTTAGTAATTTGAATTTTGGCATTACTATTTGTTTTTGTAACTTACAATAATTTCTACCATCACTTCAGCCCTGAGAGAGGGAGGTATTTTGCGAAGGCTGGCATCAGTAGTATTGTGCATGAACAGGTTTAGGTGCCTAGTTTTAAATTTTTGGAAGCTGCCTTGAATTTTCTTTATGCTGTGATCCAGACCCTAACTACCAAGGTTGAATTTTGCTGGTTTTAGCAGTTGTGGGCAATTACTAAGGGAAGAGTCTGCTACTGACATAAGAAATAGTTCTGAAGTTGTTCTTGCCATTGCTGAACTCACCAAAATGTCGCTGTTGCCATAGGTCATCTATGCAAGTCTCAAAATCATCTTTCTGCTGTACTGAAGGTCATGTTAAGTTGCTTGGTATCTTCACTGTTCGTGCTACATATATATTCTATGCTTTTCGCAAAACTCTCTTTAAATTGAGAAGTTTTCTTGTTTCTGGGATTAGACCTAATCGCTGATTCAGGAGTAAAGAAGGAAAAACAACTGTCTGGGCTCTGCATGTGCCAGTTGTCCTCCTCTTTATTACTTCCAAAATAGTCCACTTTTGGAGAAAAGTTATGTCTACACCCTTCAGAAAATTGTGTGTAATAGTCACTTCAGTAGCATTTTCCCCCTTGATTTATTAATTGTAGGAGCCTGTCAAGCAGAGCAGATGGCATTTTCTGAGTTGGGAATTTACCTTTATTTGTTATTCTTTGTTGTGTTTGACATCTGAATTTGTCAGCTTCTCTAAGATGATGTCATTTTGCAATTAAATATGTAAAACAATTGTGTAAATTGGCCTGAAAATTGAAATCACGGCCTTTTTCTTTGTAACTGATGTGAAAAATGAATGGGCATGTCTCAGTTTGAGATCAGTCACTTTGAAACTTCTCACTCCGCTATGTACAGAGCACGTATTTTTAAAATCTTTCTCCAGTCCATGAACTCACGTCTGCCTTGCTGCACGCTGCTCAAGCGCCATTTTTTAGAAAGATCGTACATGTTCTTTTGAGCTTTTTTTTTGGGGCCCAGCCGAAGTGTGACATGATGTATTTCCAGCACACCCTATTGAGTTGAGGGGCTTCTGATCCTTTGTCAAGGGAGGAACTAAAACATAATGACCCACATGAGGAGCTGGGTGGGTGTGTGGCTGCTAGTTTTGCGTTCACGATTTAAGAGTCCTAGGAATGTTATCTGGGAGCCCCTCGATCCCGTGTGACTGCAGTGGAAGCTCTGCAGTGTTTAGAGGCTGGTGTATGTGCTGTGAAGAGGAGGTGCTGAAACAGGGTTGTGAAAGCAGTGAAATAGGGTTGTGCAGGCAGGTGCTGAACCCTCACCTTTCAGGGCTTGTGTTAGGGCCTTGTCTTGGGTTTGTGTTTTGGGTTTTTTCATCTAACTTGCAAGTGTTCTCCCTAGTTAGAAGCAAACCAAAGGATCACGGTAGTTCTGGGCACATGTTGCTGTATGAACATGCGTGTGATTCATGGGGAGGGCAGCTGGCTCCTGTTGCCTGGCAGTGCCTATGCCACTTATTCCCACGGACTCCTCGTCCAGCTTGGCCGCCATCTTCTTCCGTGTAACCTTCTGCTTGACCAGACTCTGGCTCTTTCACCACTTCCTCCCTTTCCCTCCCACTGCTGTCTCTCTCCCTTCTGCCCAGCTTCGTGTCACGTTTTGGTCCACCCGACCTTTCTCACACCCCTTCTGCAACATGCTCTCAAGGGCCTGTCTCCTGCACATCCGCGGGGCACCGGCTGAAGGGTCACGAAAGCAACAGGCAAGGTTGTCTTCCTGCTGTCAGCTCCAATGTCTGGTCTCTGGCAGATGGGAGCAGCAGTTACAGGGGAAATCCTGCTAATCTCCTGTAACTTGAGCCCATTACATGCTCAGTCGCACTGTGGGGCTGGTGCCTTTCCAGCCGCATATGGACGGAGGGCTGGAGGAGGCGGTGAGCGCTCACTGTGGAACGTTTTCCGAGGTTTGCACTGTAGACTTAGGGATCAGGAAAAAAACCCAATGGTGTCAGTCAGCTAGATTCTAGCAGGTTTTAAAGCTTTGTCGAGTAGGAAAATATTTTCCTAAGTATAGCAAAATAGCATAGCCTTTATTTAACAACAGAAAAAAACCCCAACCACCCAAAAACCCCAAACAAACAAAAAAAACCCAAACCGAAACCAAATAAACAAAAAACCCCAACAAAAAAAGCAAGGGATTATCATTCTGCCAAATGTCAAGACTCCCCTGACAGGGGCAGGGGAGCCAGATTTCCTTGGTGAGTGAGTTACAAGGGTGGCAGAGCAACATGTTTTTGTCTAGGCTGTCTCAGAAATGGGCAAACTGTGTTTTGGCAGAAAAGTAAATAAATCCTGCAGCAGATGTCCAGCATGGAAAATTTTTAACACTGGCAGCTCGAGCTGGGCAAAGTCAAAAGAACGTGGAAAATACCAACGAGATGCAGCAGGCCATCTTAATAATGGATGGACATAACCACTCCTGTCTCCGGGGTCTCCTGCCAGCCACCAGAAACAACTATTTGGGTTTTGTTTTTCAAATAGGGCAGAATAGAGGGGAGTGGAAGGGGTGCTTGAGCAGAGAGCGAGGGCTGGCTGGCAGGGGGCACATTTCAGCTGTGCCAGGGAGGGGAGGGTTTTCACCAATTGGATAGGAGATCGTGGAGCCCAAAGAAGAGTTCTTGCTTGTGGGATAGAGGAATAATGGATTTTTGGGAAGCTGCATTTATAATATGCAAAACAGTCCATAGGAAACAATGGGGCCTTGGGACAGAGCTGCCAGTGAATGAGAGCTTTGTTTTCCTCTTGTCTATTCATATTTCTAAACTTTTACTGGAATTTTAAACACATTTTATACATTTTTATGTAATGGCTTGAATTGCATAAATTGCTGTCTAAAGTAGTATTGCACTGCAATCTTTATCCCTTTCTGGATAAAGATTGACTTTCAGCTTAATCTCCTTTTTGTATTTTTCTTAATTGCAACTCTTGTTCAATAATCCTTGGGTGCTTTGTTCTCTTGTTTTAAAACTTCAGTGAAATTTGTGGGGAAAACTGATTGACAGCAGACCTTGAGTACCAACCGTATTGAGCTGCCTACAGTTTGACTTGAAAATGGCAACTGGTATCATAGTCCTTATGCCAGAACCTTGATGCAAACGAACACCGGTTGTCAACTAATCACAAACTGCAGTTTGCTGCTGCTGGTGTGGTTTGTCTGCCAAGAATATGAGAACAGCATCACACAGATTAGGTTTCCAGGTACCTGCAGTCCCTAACAACTGTTCTCAGATACTCAGCAAGGCACCACGCGTATATTGCTGTTCAGTGCAAACGCTGCACAGTAAGATTATGCAGTATTAAAATGAGAATATGACTGCCCGCAATAGTGCGTTTCAGCTGCGCGTTCAAATAAAGAATAGATTGTTTGGTTTGTAGCGCGCAGCTCACCTTTGCAACCCAAGCAGCATCGCTGCGGTTCTGCAGTTTCGGTACCGTTGTTTGTGCCAGCATTTATGATTAGCGAAAGCTTTGAAAATCCTTGTGCGAGAAACGGTGTTGCTGCCGTTGCAGCGGAGGGGAAGGGAGTTGTTTGCTTTTGCTGCGCGTGTGATTTCATGGAGGTATCGCTTCACCTCATCGGTAAAACTCCTTCCCTGCGCGAGGGAAATTCCTGGTTCATCAGTATGGATGCGTTGTTTTTACACATTAGAAGTGCTGTGTTGCCGTGTCAATCATCCCATTAGGATCAGTTTGAGAGCAGTAGGGCTGACGAAGCCGGGTGTGATTGGCTGCCATATGCTGGGAGGGCTCTGGGAGAAGGGAAGGGCTGCAGCCTTTCAGCAACAGAGTTTAGGCTGTGTCTTTGCTTCATCATCTGAGGAAAAATCCCCAGATAAGGCACAAGGCTTTCCGAAGGGGGGGGGCGGGGAGAAATAATAATAATAAAAAAATGTACAGGCTGCTCGTCGTTTCATGTGAAAATTACTTACCGTGATGCGATGGGAAAGATATGGCTGTTTGTTTATATCGGATGTTCCTGTTCATGTTGGGAATGTGCCGAATAGACAGGGCTAAACAAGGTAGGAGGATCGTTGTCTTTTATTGAATGTTTAAAGAGTTTGCTGCAGTGTGCTGCATACTGTATGTGTTTCTTGGGGGAGTCGGGGAAGGAGCGTTTCTCCGGCGGATATATACTGTTTGGGTGCAATACGTGGATTTTATGGGAACGTGTTTTCAAAGGGAATTAATTTCCAGTGGAAATAGCTGTCTTCAGAAATAGAATGTGAGTCTACACATATTAAAAGAACACAAGTAAAAAAAGAAATAGGTCAGTGTGTTTCAGAAGTGCTGTTACCCTAATTGGATTTTTAGCTGGGTTGTTGTCTGGTAGTGCTTCCCAGCTTTAAGCAAGAGAAGGAACCAACCTGGAAATCTGTGAAGTTTATAGCAGATAGGTTTGAAGATTTAGGTGAATTAGACTGGCTGATCTAAATAATTCCCTGTTGGAGGCTTTAACTAAAGCCAAGACTGCCTGTCTCAGACTTGTAGGAGCCGTACAGTGAGATTACAGTATTTTACCCCATTATAAATGTATGGGTGTTTTTGACTGCACCGTGATTCCTTGTGCTTTTGAAGGCAAGCTGGGAGAGTTTTTTTGTATTGTAGTTCAGTTGAGCGTTTCCCCTGCCCTTTCCAGGTCTTTGTCTCGGTAGCAAAACAGAACCTGTACACGCAAGCAAGGAAAAAAAGGTTAAAAATATGTGCTGCAATTATCTGATCTTTATACATTTTTAATGAGAGAACACACAGCTAGCAGTATAATTTAATGAGCAGGCTGTCTTTTAGAGCAATGATTTCACTGTGCGGAGGTACGTCAACTTTGTTGCTGAGGAGGAGCCTCGGGAAGGAACGGAGGTGACAGTGCTCTGGGGAGGAGGAGAGTTATATAGGCAGAAGTGTGTACAGTTTTGAAAGAATAGAAGAGTTAATTAATTATTACCTATTAGACCTAGGAAGCAAACATTACTGTTGTATCGTGGGAAGGGTCTGAGGACATTGCCTCATCTTTGACGTGCTGAAGACTCTTCAACTTTGTTTGACTGCCATATGCATTAATGGTGCTCAGTACCTTTCAGGATCCCAGCCAGTTAGTGACCCGAATTAGCGTGCTGTCTTCAGCTGCGTTACAGCAGCATTATGTGTATGTACAGTATATAACATGGTTGGGTTTTTAAGGGTTTTTTGCTTTTCAGAAAACACCAACAGTTGGTGAAACAGCAAGAAAATGTCATATTATTTCTCCTGTACTAGCCACAAACATTGTATATAGACACAGTATTCAAATAAGATGTGAGTAGAAAAATTGTGTGAGCTTAGGAGGACTGACAGTCAATGTCTTCAAGAAGAACTTAGGTCAAAAACCCTTTTACTGGGTAGAAGAGCTTTTGATGATAATTTTGCAGAAAGCTTTAAGTTTGTTGTTTTTTTGTTTTTTTTTTTTTGTTTTTTTTTTTCTCCAAAGAACAAGTTACGCTAGTTTGAAAAGTATTGCATTAAATAAGCCCTTCTAGGCCAACCGTCCCCCTTTGCCAAGGAGAAGAGCAGGGATCAGGACTTCCGATGTTGCCTTCCAGCTCCTCGCGGCTGACCCTGCTTGGAGGAGGCTGATTCAAATTCCCTGTTCCCTGGGTAAATACTTGCTGAAGACCTACAGCAAGGTTGTTGACACATCTTCAGTTTATGAGCCGGTTATTTTTAAACACTACGCTCTTCTGAGTAAAATCAACCTCATGTCTTCTGAGAATTTTAAACTCTGCTAACAAGTGAAACACATGTCAGGGTATAGAGGATTATTATTAAAAACCCACGAGCTATGGATGTGTATGTTTAAATACCTATCATGTTTAAATGTGGTGTTAAATGTCAGAATAATTGTTTCCAAGCTATAAAATGTGAGCTAAACTTTGAAATTTTGCAAATAAAATAATTTTCATGCACAACTTACAGAAAAAACTTTTCAGTCTTGTGTTTTGAGATGGTCTCTTCCTTTCAGATAATTCAGGTGGCTGTTTTTCATACCTTTGAGATAGGCAGTTAGTCATAAAGAGGATAATGCTATAAGTTACAAAGTGAAAATTTGCATTCATTACTCAAATTGTTTCTATCAAGCTGTTGACAGACAATCAAGTGACAAAGGGATAAAAAAATTCT
>NW_010263549.1:25418-26239 GCF_000690775.1 Eurypyga helias | reverse complement strand
AATTCTTGCCTGCTGAAGGAATACTTTATATTGATAGGTAGTCTACTGCCACCTTTACCCTCCAAGACAAAAGCAAATACTCTGTATTTACAATTATTGTGGAGATAGTTGGTAACAAAAATATTTTGAACCAGAATCTGGTACCTCTTTTCGTTTAGTAGTATGTTTTCCTCTTAATTGGTCTGTGGATTTCGTCAGAGCTATTAGTGCGGTAATGTCGCACTGTGTGCAGTCTCTCTGTTTTCAAGGAATAATTACTCTGTTTAGAATTAGTTTCTTCATTTACCTAACGTAGGGTTTACTAATGAGTTTCTTTTTCTGAAGTATGGTGTTGTGTATAAACACAGTGTTTACAAAGCCAAATTAAGTTCTTAATTTGTAAGCATATATTTTATAGAAATTTAAAATAATTGTGTGCTACAGTTTTTTGGGGTTTTTTTTTTTGAGAAAGAAGTAGCTCTTAATGTTATGTGGGATTTCAGGCACTCAAGTCTGATAACTCATTTCTGCTGTGAATGAATGTTGTTCTCTGCTCACAAGTATGTAAGGAATAATCTGTACTGTGTTTATTTGTAAAAAAACATTCAAGTTTTTGTTGTATTGAGAGATGAGGAAAAGACGTGGTTCAAATGAAATTCCTTATTAATGATTTCACGTCTTTAATTTCCTAAATCACTAGTTAGACACATTGCTAAGATTTAAATTTCACGTCATGGTTTTTAGTGATACCTTGTTTTCCAATCTTACTAGAAATTTCTGTCTTTAAGATTTTTTTTTTTCCCTCTTTCAGGGAAGATGATTTTTTCCAGCCCAATGATTCC
>NW_010263549.1:20400-25385 GCF_000690775.1 Eurypyga helias | reverse complement strand
CCCCCCCCTTTTGTGAATAAAAACACATGGCCGTTACAAAATTGCAGCAAAAGGGAATAAAATCACTTGCTTTAGAATTTGTTAGTATATATTTTCTTTTTAAAATAGTTTTCCATCCTTTCATTGTGAAACTGATGTGATATGTTGTATTTAATACAATGTGTTATGGTTAACTAGTGCGAGCCAGTGCTACATAACTGCTCTGTAGACAGTCTGAAATTATAGCCTGAGGAAAATAAAACTCATTTCAAGAGGGTGTCAGTGCTGAAAACTAGTTCAAATAATAGTAGTATTAACTGCTTGACTAATTAACTAATCTCCTTATACATTATTAGCAAATGCAGTGACAGTTGTTGGCTATTGATATACAGTCCGAAGTCTCCTTTTAAAAACAAACTTTTCAGCTGTATTTGGGGCAGAGGGTGCGTGAAGAGAAAGAAATCATGCAGCCCTCCTCTGGTATCTGCCAACTTATCTCCTGATTTTTTTTTTTTTTTTATTTTTAATGAATTAAAATACTGAGAGCTCCTTCTGACAACGTTGACAAGGTAAAGCTTAGTTCAGTGTTTTGGGCATGCTGAGTGAGGAAAACTTTGGGGCTGTGAAAATTGAAGAGCATACTTAGGATTTTGCATTTAAACTCCTGTTGTAACTAACACAAAGAAATATTAATAATGTAGGGGACGTTTTGTGCTAGTGACAATTACCAAAGCTGTTGAGAACAGGCAGCATGCGCAGCTTGCTGCTTCTGCAGAAGACCTGTAGGATTCTTAGAGCCGTAATTCTGGTGGGCTTGTGATACCTTAAGTTTGGCAAGTTAGGAGAGCTCAGCTGTAGTTCGGGTAAACAAAAGGGATAAACACACATGTTCACACTCTTCCTCCTCCCATTTTTATATTTATATGTATGCCTGCAAGTGCACACATGATATACACACAGCCACAGAAATATGGGGGTTCATTTTTGTGATTTTTCTTTTGTTTGCTTGGGTGGTTTCGTTTTTTTTCACTACAAAGCCAGTAGCTGATAAAGACAGTAGGAGGGATTTGGTGGTACAGTTGTTGCATAAAGAAATGGATCAAGAAATAGGAACAGATGGTTCTTATCAGAATATTTTTTTTTCTATTTTATATCAATAGTTTTTTTATTAGTTTGAGTGAATGATAAACAGCATTTCAGAAAGGTCTGAGTGTCGCACATTGCTGAACTTGTAAATAGAGACAAGGTCGGTCTGGAGGTTCACGTGCTGTAAAATCTTCCCTTCTGCAGAGGGTACAGCGCCTCTGACAATAGGCAGAATTGGACAATACAGGTAAGGAAAAATACAGACATGTTTTCCCTCTGCAGTTTTATGGAAGGAGGTTAGGGGTTGGTAAGAAATACCTTTTTCTTTTTTTTTTCCTTGTTGTGAATTCTGAAAGCAACTTTTCATGATGTTTTTTCTGTGTGATCAGTTTTAAGAGATATGCCTAGCAAATTTTTTTAAATTTTTATTTTTTTTTTTAAGCCTCTGGCATTCTCTCCTAGCAGGGTTGAATATTTGTTTTTCCTGGGTTTCTGAGGATTTTTATGATAGTTCTTTTCAAATGCTCCTTTATAAATGCTTCAGGTATACCAAATGGCTCAGGCTCTCTGCCCCCCAGTTTACTGAATCTGTTGTGATTTTTGCACTTTACAGGTGTTATGGACAGCGTACTGAACTTAGTTTTAAGCTGACCTTAAATTGCAAGTGTCACTTTCCAAAATGGCAAGATTTCAGTTTATTTTCAAGTGCTGAGAAGGATGATGTTCAATGTCGGGTTTATACCTGCACGGTCTCCTCTGGCAGCTCTCTGTGTGAGACTCCTCCTGACATCAAAGTGAGGGAAACAAATGCCTTAGAGGACATAAAAGCCTAGTTTTAGTCCACATTCTTTTCTTTTTGGGGTCCTCTTCCCCCCTTTTCAGACGGCTGTTACCAACAGCTCTATGCATATCTCAAGCCTACAGCCGCACTGGTTTGTCAGCAGACGCCTCTGTTGGGACGGGCAGGCCCATCGCTGGCAGGAGCACACCCCTGCACCCAGTTAGCGACTGGGGACTGCAGCCCTGCCCTGCTTTTATTTATTTAACAGGCCTGCGATGGCACGGATGGGATTTCCCTGACAGCTCTGGTCACCCGTGGCACACACTATGCCCCCAGCCACAGTCCCCGACTGCCGCGAGGAGACCCATGCTGGCTTTCCCCACCTCCTGTCTCCTCGCCCCGTAACCCGAAAGCGGTGGGGCCTGGGGCAGCTTCTCTGGCTGGCGAGAGGCTTGTGCGGAGGAGGACGCTGGCGCGTGGGCTGCTTGTGCTAGGGATTGCAGTGCTGCAGTCCTTATCGGCATGCTGAGCATGTGCCGGCAGCACGGCGTGCTGCTGGCCTGGAGCTCTAGCACTTGCTTTTAAAAACTTTTCTCTTCACGTGTTTTGGTTGGTGGTTTTTTTTTTTTTACAGTTCCCATGTGTATTTCAGTCCCTCTCTGTTAATCCTGGGACACGCTTTGGGGCTGGATTGCTTTATTGCCATAATTTTAAGGGGGTGGGGGGAAGCCAGGAATACCTTAAGATTTTCTTTGCCAAAGTGGGGAAGGCATGAAAGGCTTTGAAAGTGGCCGCGTTCATGTGCTTATAAAGCCAGTGGTTTTTGGTTTGCTGCTTTTTTTTCTTTTAAGACCTCTTTTAATGCTCATGACTTTGTGCAGTGAGGCCACTTTTCAAAGGCTTTGGTATCCACAGTAGCAGCTCTTTGAAGTGGAAACGCCAGCAGGGGTCAAGCCTGCAGCTTAATCCTTGGTGTAAAAGGTCCGAAGTGGTAAGAAGCCACAGCGTCCATCTCAAGTGGGGAGGCTGGAGAGCAGTACCTTGAACTAAATCTACCTCCTCTGCCTAAACCTCAACTGTCAAGCTGGAAGTGGCTGGACACTTCCATAGGATATGAGGGATCTGCTCCCCCTCCTCTCTCTCTGGTTTCCTGCCCTCCTTTTGGCCCCACCCTCTGGAGGAGTAGGACACAACCACTGAAGGGCAAGGGAGTGAGGCTTT
This sequence comes from Eurypyga helias, assembly GCF_000690775.1. Lineage (NCBI taxonomy): Eukaryota > Metazoa > Chordata > Aves > Eurypygiformes > Eurypygidae > Eurypyga > Eurypyga helias. The sequence continues at coordinate 22,318 of NW_010263549.1, read as the reverse complement.
AGAACAAACACGTGTTTCTGTGTGGGTTTTCTTGCCTTCCCAAGTGGGTAAATTATCCCTCTGGAGTGCAGAGCCGGTGGCAGTTACTCATGTGATCTGCCCGTCCATGTGGGCACGGTGGTCCCGTTAGGTCGGTGGCTTCATGATGGCCCCGGGAGATAAAGCTGTGCCTTCACATTCTGAATCGTTCTCTAGAGGTGCCCGTCTCCCCTTTGGCATGAAGACGATGAAGGAGATTGTGCTTTTTAGTCGCCAGTGACACATTCAAGTGCCTGAACGTAGGTGGAACGCGCCCGCGATCTCTGAAATCTGTTTGTTTGAAACAGGAGATGAAGTGTTGAGTTTCTCATGGGAGTACTCAAGGATCAGCGTGTCCCTATGGATCTGTAGCTAGGCCTGGCTGCAGGACTAGGCTGCTTGTAAGGAGCTGCCGTCCCGAGGCGGAGAAGGCAGGAGGGTAAGCTGAGGACAGGAGTACGTGCTTGGACTGGCGTGTGACTCTGGCTGTTAATTGCCAGGGGTGAGAGGCTTTCTGAGGAGGACGTTCCTTCTCGACCACTGAATTTAGTAGTCATCGGTGATTCCGATGACTATTTAAATAATCAGATTTTCAGGTTGAAAAGTTATTTTAAACCTTTTTCGTATTTTTGACCATCAGTACATCAACTGCCATTTAACTTTACACGCTGGCTTGTTGCCATGTGCAGACGTAACTCTCACTTGTATGGCCTCCTGGCTGGTAATTCGCTGAGTGTCTCTGGCCTCCTAGGGGAAATTTAGCGATCCTCAGCATCAGTCTGTATGAATATCATATTCTGTCTGTTGTCAAAAGCCTCACTGTTGAGTCTTCATATATGTAAGCCTTTCTGTAGCGCTGGTGGTGGTGTTGCTGTTCTCCCTCTCTTTTCTAGCTCTGCAGTAATCTCTTTGAAATGGTGGGGAACCTTACTTGATTGATCACTCCATAGTTACATGCTCCATATGCTACTATATGTAGTAGCACAATCCCTTGCTGTTTTCCTTCAACATTACCAAATGATATCCTTGCTTTATACTCCATCAACTGCTGAATATTTTGCTGAAATTTTCATTGAATTGCCCGTAATGTCTGCAAGATCTTTGTAGTAGTGTGGTGTTTGAACACCATGTTTTGTGTGTTATGACTCTAAAATTTGATGTTAAACAAAAAAGGATAGTTTGCAGATATGGTTATGTTGCAAAGCATAGGGGGACAACTCTGTTGGTAAACTTCATTATGAAAATTGCAGTAGATTATTAAAACTAAAAGCGTGATATTTAACCATGTGAACTAGTTGGGGCTGGGGGCTTTTGTAGAATTTGACCCCTGCTTTGTCTTCAGTCGTTGCCATCTGCAAATGCTTAAGAACTTTTAGCTACACTTTCAAATTAAATTTCTTTTAACATCCATAAGACTCATGTCATCACGAGAACTAGGTCCCACAAAAATAATGAGCTTGCAAAGGTGAGATACTTCATCTGCTTTTATTATGCTTACTTTTGAATTTTTAGGATTTGCATTTTATAGCTCTTCTCTTCAGTTGTTAGAACTGTATTCTTTAATAAAAACTGACACTTCCTTGTAAACATACTTGTAGATGATAAGGCTTTATGAAATGAACTTGATGTTTTCAGGCTTCCAGTGAAATGGGTGAGAGGTGCTGCAGTAGGATTGTGTGGGTTGCTCCTTTAACTTGGGGATTTGTGCTATAAGAATCAATATAAGTGTGTTGGTGTTTATGTTTTTCTTAGAGGGAAATGAATTTAAAACAGACATGAGTGGTGTTCCTCAGGGGTTGGTACAGAGGCTGGCGCTGTGAAACATCCTTGCTGGAGACATGGACGGTGGGATTGAGTACACCCTCAGCAAGTTTGCCAATGACAGCAAGCTGTGTGGTGT